>NC_092512.1:73628259-73928859 GCF_047511675.1 Marmota flaviventris
AACTTAGAGGGGGGAAAATTTTTTTTCTTTAATTTTTATTTATTTATTTTTTATTTTTAATTGATTTTTAAAAAATAAATGACAGTGCAATGCATTACAATTCTTATTTACACATATACAGCACAATTTTCATATCTCTGGTTGTATAGAAAGTATATTGACACCAATTCATGTCTTCATACATGTACTTTGATAATGATGTCCATCACATTCCACCATCCTTGCTAACCCCCTGCCCCCTCCCTTCCCCTCCCACCCCTCTGCCCTATCTAGAGTTTGTCTATTCCTCCCATGCTAGAGGGGGAAAACTTTATGGGAAAATTTTAGTCTAGCTCACAGTTTAGTGTCAGAGGTCTCAATCTATAGTTAGCTGACTCTATTACCCTGGGCCCAAGATGTGGCAGAAAATCATAGCAGAAGTGTGTAGCAGAAGAAAGCTGCTCACCTCGAGGCAGCCAGGTAGGAGAGAGGGAATAGAGAGCCAGAAACAAAATTTAATCCCCAAGGGCACACTCTCAGTGAACTCCAGTTTTACCCCACCTGCCTATAGTTACCACCCAGTGATCCATTTAAATTACCAATCCATTAAATAAATTAATCAACTGATGATGTTACAGTTCTCATTATTTAATCATTTCACTTCTGAACACTGCCACATTGGATATCATTTTTCCAATATATAAGCTTTTGGGGGATGCTTTATATCCAAGAGATAACAGACCAAGCTTATTGGGGAATTACATGTTTTCATTAGGAAAAAAAAAAAAAAAAACCTTAACAATGAGTTTTATAGTCATGGAAGTTAAGGTATTTGTTTTCCCAAACTTCATGATAATCTGATATCAACTTTGTAAAAGTGTTCCAGACCCTTCTATATCAGTGATTCTCAAAGCGGAATGCCTAGACCAACAGCATGAGCAACACCCATGAACTTGGTAAAAGTGCAAATTTGTAAGTTCCATAAAAAAACCATGAAAGTAAAATATTACTGAAGATGGAGTCAGCAGTGGGTTGACTCTGCCGCGTGCCAAGTCTGAGAAGCTCTTCTCTGTGTGAAGGCTCACACTTCACCATTATTGCCCTTCTCTTTATCTCTCCTACCTGTGCTGTTTATCAAATGTGAAATTTTCTGACCTTTATTCTGACCATTATGCTGATTCTAAGTACTGTGTATTGTGAAATGAATCAATTCAATTCCATGTTATTTATGCATTTGTACCTCAGAAATAATTTATTTCTCATTACCACCTTAGCAAATGATATCTCAACAACTAGAGTTTTCTTAATATTTCACAAGTTTGCACCTGTGTTCCATGTGATGTTTTTTTCTCAAATACAGGTGATAGATATAACCTCTAATTATATTGGTAGCATACCTTTGATGTTAATCTATGTATATTCATGATAATTATGACCATCATCTTAAATTTTTTCTAACAAAGCATTGCATGCATTTCACTTTACAAAAACAAGTTTCATATATATTTTAACCCTAGTTAGTCAAAAATAATTCTACAATTCAGTGTAAGTATTAAAAGTTTTCAAATTGCTTCACACTTCTCACCCATTTCCAACAATATTTAATAATGTTTGGGGGAAGCTCATTTATTTCTGCTTTTATGTTTTGCAAATGGATTTTACTTTGTTTTGCTATGTATTTAAAAGACAATTCTCTCCAGATAATCAGGTTAAATAGAGAAATCCTAGTATAAGTTGTGAGCGGAATTCTTAAATTTTCAGAGAACTATGAAAGTATAATCAATAAATTTTACAGAGATAGAAAACTAGTTATATTTCTAGGACAATGTAAGTGAAGAAAATAGTGATTGGGGCAGCTGATTTACAGCTTACCATTTGTTATGATTCGTCCCCTCAACGTTCATGTGCTGGAAACTTGGCTTCCAGTCTAACCATATTGAACATGTTGGGTGGGACCTTTAAGAAGGGAGAACCAAGGCTGGAGATGCAGCTCAGTGGTCAGGTGCTTGCCTAGTATATGCAAGATCCTGATTCCTATTCCCAGCAGCATACAATTAAAGAATGAAAGAAGCGGCCCAACAGATGGCACAATGGAGAGTGATTGGGTCATCGTGTCATAATTGATTGTGAAGGTATTGAAGCCATTCTCACAGGAGTGGATTATCATCTCCCTCAAGATTGGTTATTATGAGAGTGTGAGACTAGGCCTCGCCCCAGGTTTTTGCTTTGCCTCTTGCCCTTTGACTCTCTTGTTTCAGCTCCAACCACGTGATGCCATCCACCATGTTGTTACAAAGCCATGGAACCCTCACCAGAAGCCAGCATCATGCTCCTCAGACTTTCTAGACAATGGGATCATGAGCCAAACAAACCTATTTTCTTTATAAAGCAGTCAGTCTTTGGTATATTGTTATAACGACATGAAACATACCAAGAAAACATTGTCATTACTCTAACAGTTTGTTCTTAAATGATAATTCTTGATAAAAAATGAGCATTACTCTTTGAAATCTTCCCCCTTAGCTGGATGGTCTTGGGAGAAAATATCAGATTAGGAGGAGGTTGGGAAGATAAAATGACCAGTAGAAATATGGAGGCCCTCAGTAGGTATCAAGAGCTCAAGGAGTTTTACTTGTTTGCTTTTTGGAAGATGAGGTAAAGGAATATACATTGTTATGGTTTAAGTATTAGGTTTCCCCCAGAATCTCACATGTGAGCCAATAAAAGAAGGTTTAGAGGTGAAATGATTGGGTGATGGTAGCCTTTACTTAATCAGTGCCTTAATCCTCTGAATAGGGATTAACTGAGTGGTAACTATAGGCAGGTAGGATGTGGCTGGAGGAGATGAATCACTGGGGCATATGTTTGGGATTTATATGTTGTACATGGTGAGGGGAGTCTCTCTCTTTCTCTGCTACCTGGAATAATATCCCAAGCTGATTTCCTCCGCCATACTCTTCCACCATGTTGTTCTGCCTCACCTCCAGTCCTAAGGCACGGGGCTGGCCATCTCTAGTCGAAGACCTCTGAAACTGATCCCTCAGATAAACTTTGCCTCCTCTCATTGTTCTTGTCAGGTCTTTTGGTCATAGCAACAGAAGAGACGACTAAAACATACATGTGAAAAAACAAAAGTGGGATTATTATGGAGAAAATGGTGCAACTTATGTGACTGTGTTTTCAATTTTGAACTAAAACATAAAAGTAAATAAAAATCTCAAATCTAAAAAAGGGAACATTTTTTCTTTTCTCCCACTGGGAGTGGGAGAACTATCTGGCTAGATCAGAGCTCTTCCTGCTTCTCTGGCTTCTTTCTTCTGCCTCTCCAAAAGCTCCACATTGCTTAAATACTGGCTTCTAAATAAGTGTAAGGTATTTTTTTTTTCCTTTGGAGGGGCAGGTGAAGAGGTAAGGGTTGCATGGCTGAGAGAGAATAGTGGCGGCACCTGTTCCTATGCATGAGTCACTTATTAGGAGAGGCTAAGATGGGATGGGAAATGAAGAGAGGTGCTGGGAGCCATTAGCCAAGTAGGTATGACAATTTCCTTGCCAGCGTACCCCATGTTGCTGACATGTTGCAGCGACATTGAATGTAGGTGACCTTGCTCAAGGACCAAGGCAGATTAGGGTGTTCCCGGTTTTAAGATAATCGTGTTTAGGGCGTTCCCAGTTTAGGTTCCAGGTTTAAGGTTTAAGATTATTCCTCCTGGGAATAGGGCGTATCCTGCTGCCTGAGTTGGGCAGAGAACGTGGATTTGGGCAGAGAACGTGGAGTTGGGCAGAGAACGTGGATTTGGGCAGAGAACGTGGATTTCCCCAGAACGTGATTGTAGACGGCTGGTGTGAGTTCGGGAATAAAGAGTTGCTGTTTGAATCTACAAGCTGTGTGGTGGCTCGTGATTGTGTGCCCAGCCAGACTGCGGCATTTGTGCCCAGCCAGACTGTGGCAGAGAGGATGGTTAACAGGTATTGGGGTACAGGGGACAGGAGGGATAACTCTTAATGTTTTATAGCATAAATGATAACTGTTATTGACAACAATTAATTGCATATTTTGAAATAGCTAATAGAGAAGAATTTCAACATTCCTGATATAAAGAAAAGATAAATATTGGACAGGATGGATATGTCAATTACCCTGATTTGGTCACTGCATGTTGAGTATATGTATTGAAATGTAAACTGTCCCCATAAATACATATAATTATGTGTCAATTAAAACTTAAAAATAATAAAAAGTCTCAAATCAGAAGGAATATATGCATTTATTTATATAACGAAACATACGTTTCTTTATGTTATAAATTTGAGTCTTAATTTTTTTAACCAGTAAAATGGGAAAAGTAAAATCTTTCCATCTGTTTTCTTTCTTAAAATCTATAAATAAATGGAACTTGCAAAAATTCCTTTGCATTACTTTCCAGAGCTTAAATAATGTCAGGTCCCCCTGACTGTTCTAACTACATGCACCCTTAAATACCACGAGAGACAAAGGCAAGTCTTATAATTTAGAGGAGCATATTATATTGCCACATACACTGGAAGAAATCACTTCTGCAAGACTGGGCTATGTATGAGTGTGTAAGCATTACTTATGCCAACCACCTAGGCATATAATCATGGGGCAAATTAATTTCAATGCAATTATTAAGATTTTGCATTGGGTTAATTTCCATTCAGTGAATTTGGGCTCTTCTCTATAGGAAACTAACAGCTTCCAGAAGAGTTCTTCTTTGACTATTTTGCTATAAAATTTTATTTATAAGAAAATCAACTTTACCTTCCACCAAAATTCCTTTCCATTTTTATAGGCATGCAGGTGTTGATGCCTTGGGCCTGCTGCCAGCCATGTTTCCTGCCTGTGGACAGATATTCTGCTAATTGATGTGCTATAATTACTCCGTGATCACTGGAGAATATTTCTTATTTCTATTTCGCCTCCTATGTATTCCTGGATCAGTAATTCCTTCAGAAAATCTCACTTAAAAATATTAGAGAACAGCTTGCACTTGTAAGTAGAATTTAGGCTTAAATGTGCTTTGTAAAGGCATACAGTGTTCTAAGGAGGCAATTCAGAAGTCACTGGAAGATTTTGTTAAAGTGTCTCAGTATTTCTCTGAATGTGTGAATCTTTCTTAACCACACAGTTTGAACTCTACCTACTTTTCATTCATCAGGTATTGAATCAACACATAATTCTTCGTAATCAAAACCAAAGAGAGAGAGAGAGAGAGAGAGAGAGAGAGAGAAATGTAAGGTGGAACTATGTAGATGAATCCTTTTTCTTTGCTCAATAACTGACACCCCATTTGTGGGGATATGCAGTGAAGCTAGGAGCAAGGACAAAAGAGAAGGGCCATCTATATGGGTGGAAATGCAAGCTATGTGACCTTGAGCCAGTTACTTCACCATTCTGTGCCTTGATTTCTCACATAAGAACACTGGGACAATGCTTACAATCATACCAACATCAGGTGACTGTAAGGATAAGGTGCTTATAAATACCTGGGAGTGTGTCATTTTATATTCTTAATAATAAGTCTTTGTTGTTATTACTAAACATTTATTTCACAAAAGTTGTTTTCTATCATTTAAACTTAGTTCAAATTGCAAAAATACATTACTGTGTATGCAGTGCTATCATTCTGAAGAATCAAATTTTGTTTTTTTCCAAAAGTACTTGCTTATATTTTATTGATTTCCAGTTAAATGACAATTTCTTGAGATCATTACCTGCACTATATAAAAGGCCTTTTTGTAATTAAGTTTACATACTACTAAATAGAATTTTACTTTTTTCCTCCATAAGTCTGTTGCAGAAGATGATTTCAATAAACAGTTTCAATAAACAAAGTTTGGGTTCACAAAGTAAGAGATGTTGATAGCTTGTTATGTTATTTGAAGAGCTAGAGAGAGTATATGGCAAAGAGTAGGTGAAAGTTGTCTATGAGGGAAAAAAATAAAATTACAGAAATGTTTTTAAGCAATGGAAAATATTTAGTACACATTAAAGTTTAATAAGCATTTCTTGAACTCCAACAGTGATCCAGGCAGAGTGAATATGATACAGTTGTTATACTAGATGTTCTCATGAATCAGTGTGGATGTGTGTGGGGTTTACATCAGCGAGGTACTGAGTGGCAAGTGGCAAGTGGCAAGTGTTGTAATGAAGAGACATGGAAATCACTATGGGAACCAAGATGAGAAGGAAGAAGCACTGGAGAAAAATATTTGTTTTTTTAAAGAAAGGGATGAATTCTGTAAGGTTAGACATCAAGAACCTTGTTATTCAAGGAAACAACCTTGTTATTCGGGGAAACACACTTCTCAAATAACAGGATATCATTTCACACACATTAGATTAGCAAAAATCAAAAGATGACAGTATCAAATGATAGGGAAGAAGCTTGGAAATAAAATCCTAGAGGTTCACAGCTGGCAAGAGTGTAATTAGTACAAACACTTGGGAAGAAATTTGGCAAAGTCTGGTCAAACTGAAAATGTGCATCCTGATGCTGTCTAGCCAGGTGTGTGCATCCCAGGGAAATCCTCAGAAATGTGTAAAGAAAACAAGACTATTAATGTTCTTGGAAGCTTGGTCCACAGTAGTGAAAAATTGAGTACCACTGGAGTATCCATCTGCAGGGAAATGAATAATAATCCATTGCTATATATTGTCCTGTGTTCATATAACATATGTACAATTTGCTCACCTGCTTAAATTGCTTCCAGGACCTTTTTTAGAAAAATATCAAATACCCTTGAATTTACTCATAATGTCTGCCATGAACTTCTCCTGCCTACCTGGCTTCTTTTCCAGCCATTCTCACCTCACCCTCTTTCATGTCTATTGAACCTGCCTAGCTTGCTATCCACACATGACTGCCTTAGCTGTTTGTTATAGTTTAGATTCTGAATGTCTTCCAAGGCTCATGTGTTAAAAACTTGGTCCCCAGGGTGGTGTTATTGGGAGGAGGTACAACCTTTGAGGGATGGGATCTGGTGAAAGATCCTTCAGTCTTCAAGGGCATGTCCTTGAATGGGGATTAAGGAATCCTAGTCTCTTCCTCTTCCTGTCTATACTTTTGAGGCTTTGAAGTGAGTGGGATTATTCTGCCGCACAGACCTGCCATAATGGGCTGCCTTTAGTCCCAAAAGGACCAATCATTGGACCAAAACTTCTAAATGATAAGCCAAAATAAACCTTCTTTCTTTACAAGTTGATCTCTCGGGTATTTCATAATAGTAGTAGCAATCTGACTAACACTGTTTTTCAGCCTGAAATGTTTTCTCTTCATGTTTATAGATGGCTGTCTTCTTCTGGATCATATTTCACCCTGACATCAGCTTCTGCAGAGAAGCATTACCTGAAATGTGTGAAAGAGACACTTCATTAATGTCCATCCTATTTTAATTCTCTATGCAGTGCTTAATTATTAATTATAGATATTTTCTTGCTTTTTTTTTACTGTATTCCTCTTGCTCACTTGATCAGGAAGGTTAATTGGCTAATTCAGGCAGCATCACTGAGATCCTGAACATGGCACAGCCATTTCATGTATTCACCAAATCTTTTTTGAATGAATAAATGAAACTCTGTCCATAAAGGTCTAAATGTTAAAAAAAAAAATTCCTTCTGGATTGATCAATTATTATTTTCTTTTTAAAACATAGTTGCTCAAAAAATATGGCCTGTCTTGATAATTATCTAAAAATATCTATAATGTTCCAGGAAATAGATTTCAATTATATGAATGAGACCGTTTACTTTTAAATTTTAATGTGTCCATTCCTAATTATTACTTACTGATAGAATGACCTAGAATTCATTATCTATTCTATGTCTATTTTCTTGTTTTTGGAAATAGAGGTACTGGGCTACTTTATTCGAATTAACAAGTAAAAGTTCATGAAAGTGGTTTTAATTGCAGTGCTACACAATTCGTCATCATGTGCCCCAAATTACTGTGTTCTAACATCAAAAAACGTTTTTGATGATCTATCATCTGAAACTGTGTCTCATTCTATTTTATTTGGAGACTGACAGGCTTGCAAAAAGGTGGTTTACTTTCTCAACACAGATTCCAACCCTGGGACGTGTGGTGGACTCAGGGACAAGGCTTGGTGAGCGGTGGGAAGTAGGCCTAGTTTTTGCAAAGTGATAGTATGGTAACTATGAACATATTTTAAAAAAGTCTAAGTTCTAAAGGAAGATTTACACATGCTGCAATAAGTTGAATTAAAAAAAATTTACATTTTTTTGAAACAAGAGGAGATAGGAGAATAGCTTGGGAAACGGAACAAGTCAGCTCTTTTATCTTATTCTCAGCTTTGAAAATGATTCTCCAATGCAACTTTTCTTCAGAGTTCTCCAGGCAAACATGTAATCACCACGTGGTCCCTCCTCTCTCTGTAGCTGGGGCCTGCATGGAAGCATCAGGGCTCTGACAAACCACATTTCATTGTGTCTTGTCTGCTGTCAGGTGATCCCAAACAGATAACCACAATGAATGCCTCCCCGAAGTCACAGTGAAGCAAACTCTGTTATCTCTGAGATAAATCAGAGAAGAGGAAGAAAGCAAGCTGAAAGCAATTTCAGTCAGCACTGTTGAGGGTTTCCTCTTCCTTTAGTATACTGTCAAGTATCCTTCTGGGATAATCCATTACAGGACAAAGAATAATGTCCATTATGAGAAAACACCAATGTATTTATGGTCAGAATAGATTCAACGAGTCTTAGGGTGATATCTTTGATTTCTTTCACAATTTTATTTTTGATTTCCTGAAAACTGTTTGGAACAGCTTTTCAAGTAAATAATAATAATAATAATAATAATAATAATAATAATAATAATAATAATAATAATAATGTTTCTAGATGTCAAACTTTCTTTTTGAGGCAGTCAAGGTTGAAGTTTAATGTTCTTGGGTCATTTTTCCCCTGACATCTCTTTCTGCTTGCCTTATTTATTTTATTGTCAACTGTTTCCCTCATGAATCATGAACACAACTTTCTGTAAGTATTCACTGCTCTTCCAAGACTCTTTCATTACACTTCAACCCCTTCCTTCAGAGTTTTCTGTTTGCTGATTTCCTGACTGACACTTATTGGGTCTGAGCACCCTACGTTTTCCAGCCTGGAAAGAGGAAAAAACAATAGTAAAGCCAAGGTCTGCTGCACTGAATTCGGCTCTGCCTCAGCAGCCTGTTGAGTTTTTCTTCTTTACTCCAAGCTCTTTGCTTGTGATCACTGACTTCCTGCCATCCTTTGGTTTTGAGTTTTCATGGAAATTACCTGATCTTGCCTGTTGAGCTCCTATGTATACAGGGCCTGGTGGAACTGAGACCAAAGACTCAACCCATGGATCATGAGGACCCACTCCAGGTGGAACTTGGAAGATCTTTGATAAAAGGACTAGAGGCTTGGCTGATCTCTGAAGTGAAGCTGGGAAGAGATTCCAGAGGCCTTCCTAGATGCAGCTCTGGAGCGCAGGAGACTTTCAATATGACTTCTGATTCTCCTGAAAGCTATCTACCTGTAAGGACATGCATTTTTATTTAAAGAATTGCAACATTAACAGGTCAGGGCCAAAACTCAATGACTTGATGCTGTAGGTGTGTGTGTGTGCGCGCGCGCGCGTGTGTGTGTGTGTGTTGCCCCCTGCCCCCATGTCTGTGGGTTCTGCATCTAAGGATTGGAAATATTTGAAAAAAATACATCTGTACTGAATATGACTTTTTGTGTTCCTATCATTGTTCCTTAAACAATACAGTATAACAAGTATTTACCTAACATTTCATTATATTAGGTATCATAAGTATTCTAGAGATTACTTAAAATATATGGGGAGATATGTGTAGATTATATGTGAATACTATGCCATTTAATTTAAGGGACTTGAACAAACTCTGCAGAGTTTGGTATCTCAGGGGTCCTAGAACCAAACCCCTGTGGATACAGAGGAGCAATCATATACATAGATGATTCCTCCTTTCCCAACTTGAGTGCAACTTTTCTGAAATATCATACTTAAGCTATTTAATTATGGAATAAAGGCAGGCAAGTCTACATATACTTTTAGACTTTCTGTTGATTTTCATATAATGAGAGATAACACTGAATAAAAGAAGAATTCTACCTCACATGCAACTTGACAACCTGTTTTTTTAAAAAATGTTGATCATGGATATTTCACCATGTAAATATACCCTGAATTTACTCAACTAGATACATGAAATTCCAATGAATAAGGTCTTTCTATGTTTGAATTTTATTTTCTTTATTAGAAAGGAGAAATATCAGAAACCATTGGTTGTTTGGAATTGAATTTCTGCTCCTTATCATAAAAAGAATTCATGTGCCTAATATCTTTTCCCTATTAGTTACGTGGCTGATTGAGTTAGCCAAAGTGTTTTTAAGAGTTAGTTTTCAATTTAAATATGAGGTAGTTATAACATTTGAAACTAATGTTTAAACAAGGAAATTAACAGTTTTATATTATTCTAGAGGTGAAAAGTGGGGGCTGATTTGAAGGTCACCAAGAGAGTCACTTGTTCCTGCGCAAATCTTCGCTGCATTCAAATCGTGATGTCCTTAAGCCTCAGCTTGCACGTGGAAATGATAGGGAAACCACTATTTCCAGAAGCTGTAAATGCTTTTTAGACAACATGCTGTAGAAACAGAAGTACAGTTTGGGAGTCCCCCACACCTAGGTTGCACTCCTTTCTTTTATATCACTAATTGTAAAAGTCATACAACTTACTAAAATTTCTCTTTACCTGTTCACTGTGTCATATGTCAAAACTATATGCTTGGGCTGGGCTGTAGCTCAGTGGTAGAGCACTTGCCTAGCATGTGTGAGGCCCTGCGTTCGATCCTCAGCACCACATAAAAAATAAATAAATAAATAAGTGAAATAAAGGTATTGTGTCCAACTACAACTAAAATTTTTTTTAAAAAATAAAAATAATAAAAATAAAAAGAGCTGGGGATGTAGCTCAGTGGCAAAGTGCCCCTGAGTTAAATCCCAGTACTTCAAACAAAACAAGCAAAAAATCAAACAGCAACAACAACAAAAACTATTTGCTCAGTGATGCATGACTGTAATACTAGTAACTCTGGAGGCTGAAGCAGAAAGATTGCAAGTTCAAGGCCAGCCTCAGCAATTTAGCAAGAACTTGTCTTAAAATTAAAAAAAAAAAAATTAAAATGGACTGGGTATGTAGCTCAGCAGTAAAGTGTTCTGGGTTTGATCCTCAGTACAATAACAACAAAAACCAATAAAACACCTACATGCCACTTTCAAACAAGAATCTTTTGGAATTTAGAAAATCCCTGCACCTCACTGCGGAGTTGGTGTTTCGAGTCCACGGCCTCTATATGGAAAATAACAAAACAGAAAAGTCCCATAAGAAACGGAAAACCAAGTGAGGACACTTGACTCCAGGTTGCATTTTTGTCTTTCTGCTGGAGAAATGAATGACTCACTAAATAAAACAGATGGAAACAACCAAATTTATAGGTATTGCAAAATGCTTTGGAAAATACTTTCAGTGTTTTTTTTTTTTTTTTAAAAAGCATATCATCCCCATCTTCAGTGCTTGGGTAAACTGAGCTTCCTACACCCTTTGAGGGACACCTGTGTACTGAAGGTTCCCTGCTCTCTGTTGCCAGCCCTCTCTTGAGATTCAGTCCCATGATGTGAGCTATTAATCTTTAACTGGACCCACGGATTCTGTGCTTTGGCCTTTCACTCCAGGTTGAAATTGGGGAAGAAAAGATGAGTAGGATGCGGTCCTTGTTTCCAAGTCCTTTGAAGAAATAAACAAGGGTACCTTGGATCACAGGCTGAGCAGGGAATTCTAGAGCAGGGCTGCTTAAATCAAGCCTTGATGAATCCATTAGAGGTGAAGGTGAAGGTAAAGAAGGGAATATTGGAGGCTGTGTGTTAGAAAGAAGAGAAAAGGAAAAGAGAAAGCATTGCCTGCTGAGTGATCAACCCCAAGATATTCCAGGCAGATTTAGTTTCTCAGGAGTCTGGCAGCATGATATAAACATTGTGTGCAGTTTAGGCCATTGGCGATGAGAGGTGAAGGTGAATGCTGAATGTACATGTCACTTTTTATTGCCATCATAGAAAACTACTGCAAACAAAGTGTTTTTAAACCTTACGAGTTTCTTATTTCCTAGTGGTATTGGTCAGGTCTCAACTTTCTCCTCTGCCTAGAGGTGGATGATGCCATTGCTAAGGCCTGGCAGGACTGTTCCTGTTTGAGGGCTCTGGATAAGAATCTGTTTCCGGGCTTATTCCAAATCCAGTTCCTGTGTGCAAGACTGAGGTTGTGGATTCCTTGTTGGTTGCCAGCTGAGTGACCCCTTTAGCAATGTGGGAGCCCTTTTCTAGTCCTTCCAAATGACCCCTATATCCACAGTCAGCAATAGAGCATTGATTCCTGTGCTTGGGACCTCTCTGACTCTTTCTGCCTCATCTTTCCTGCCATCCTCTTGCTTCTGGTCTGACTCAGTTTTCTGCTTCCAGAATTCTTGTGGTTAGATTGGGCCCACCTAGCTGATCCAGGATGCTCTCCCATCTCAAAGTCCTTAACCTTAGTCACACTTGCAAAGATGCTTTTGACACGGGGATCAGGATTGGGGCATCTCTGGGAGTCATGATTCTGCCAGCCAGGGTGGAACACTAGTCCTGAGAGAATCTCAAGAAGTCCAAAGGGGCGTGTACGTGTGTGTGTGTGTGTGTGTGTGTGTGTGTGTGTACGTGCACATGCATCAGGGTTATTTAGTCAAATCTGGGAAACACTGAATAATATATTTCTATTTTGGAGATTCAGAAAGCACATTCACCTGTTGAAGACTGCAATATGGAAAACTGTGTAGCTATTTTTCCCAGGGCTCCCCAAATTATTTTACCATAACATTTTTTTCTCCTTGAAAATTCCCTATTAACTTCCTATGAACTGCTGTGCAGACTAGACTTGAAATTTTTCAGTTATTCTTCACCAACTGTTGGGACCCAACAAAACCCCATTTTCTAGTATTATCCTTAGAAGGGTAGCATTTGGACTAAGGGTAGTGATGGTAGGTATTTGGAAAGGGACACAACTATTTCAGAGATTCAGGGTTTTCAAAGTTACATTTTAAAAATTTGTGTCTTTAAATTATAATAATATCTTGCACATGACAAAAGCTTGATTTCTGACTATTTTCTGGGAAGTTTGGAAACTTTAAGCAGGAATTGGATTTCTACTCAGATAGGGCATGGCCTAAGAGGATCATCCAAAAACTTTCTCTCAAATAGAAACACCTGTTTCTGTAACTGTAGGGCTCCATTCAATACCGTGCCTCATTCTCCATTGCCCCTGAACTGTGATAGGTGATCAGCCTCAAAAGCAATCAGATCACATGCCACGCCATGGCAGTTGGTCCCTTTGACAGGTTGAGTTCAGGCTGCTTGGGTCATGATGTGTGATAAGCTCTGCTGAAGATCATTCTCCTAATTTTACCTTGCCAGGCCACACCCCCAAGCACCCTACAAGTTACCAGCTTGTTTGAAGACACCAAACTGGGCCACTGGAGATTCATGAAGTTAGTAGAAGGACATGAATTAGATTTGGACATTTATTATAACAAAGACTAGAAATCTCTAGAATTCTTTATAAAAATGCTGCCCAGGCAGGCAGCTTCTAGCTCTCAGTAAACCTTACCATTGACTTTCTTTTGTCTTATACTCCCTATCTGTTGGGTTAGGGTGACTGAATTCTAATTTTTCACATTACAGAAACAGAAAGGCATCCAAACTCCATTTGGAAGGCAGTTTTAGATTCTAAAAGGATAATGTTGGAGTAGAAGTAAGCCAAAACCTTCAAGGAGAGGCAGCCTTAAAAATGACAAGATTTTCAAATAGCAACAGGTCAGAGGACAATCTCCGTTAATAAACATGGAAAGAAGGTTGCCAATTTTGTTAAAAATGCATGAATGACAAAGAGGAACCATTATCAGGAAGATTTCCAATATAAAGACAGTGGCATAAGGTATCACATGGGTATTTCTTTGCTGATGATTGTTTCTTCTGATTTGGGGGTAAAGTGAAGACCCTCAATTTATCCTTTTCCCAGATTTCACATTCATGCCTTAAGAGATGTCTATAGTCCAGAGTAAGATGACTTTCACTGCTGCATCTTCTCCAATAACTCTCTTAGGTTTGCTTTTTTATGGTTGGATTTCATCTTCTACTTTTGACTTCATTCTTGAAATTTAAGAATGAAGCAGAAATACACTGACATCAGATAATATTAATTATAATGAAAGAAGGCATTCATAATAAACCGAAGTAGAAGGG
This sequence comes from Marmota flaviventris, assembly GCF_047511675.1. NCBI lineage: Eukaryota > Metazoa > Chordata > Mammalia > Rodentia > Sciuridae > Marmota > Marmota flaviventris. Next base: position 73,642,593 of record NC_092512.1, read on the forward strand.
CACATAGTTAAATATCCATAAACTAAATTAGAAGAGGGAAATGTCATAAAAAATGGTAAGGACACAACCAGCAGCTAGAAGAAGCTGGATGATCTTCAGTTGGAAAGTTGTTTTTATGGTCTGGGCTGTGTCAGAGGCTCTCTAGAAATACACCTTGAAAAGGAGATGCGTTTGCTTCATTTTGCAATTTCTTTGGGTTTTCTTACAGGGGTAACAGTTCTAAGAGAGAAGGGACTGAGAAAGCTGATTAGAATCTCAATCAGGGCTATCTGAATTGTGAATAGCTGCAACATGAGCTCTTTTCAGCTTTCAGAACCATTAGCCTAAACAAAAGTTTTTTCTTCATACATTACCTAGTTTCAGGTATTCTGCTACAGTAATAGAAAATGGACTGAGACAGAATGCCACAAAAAAGAACCACAGACTGACTGGCTTAAACCATGAAAAATTATTGCCTCATAGTTCTAGAAGATTAAGGTATATGTAGGATTGTTATTTTCTCAGGTCTCTTTCCTTAGTTTCTCAATAGCCATCTTCTCCCTGTGTCTTCACAAGGTCTTCCCTCTGCCTGTGTCTGGGTCCTAATCTCTTTTTCCTGTAAAGATACCAGTCGTCTTAGATTAAGGTTCACACATATGAACTTATTTTACCTTAATCACCTCTATTTGGCCCTATTTTCAAACATAGTCACTTTCTGAGGTGCTTGGAGTTAGGAATTGAACATAAGAACACTGGGCACACCCAAATCATCCCATAACAATGTCATTTGCACTGGGAAAGAGGAATACTTGAGATTTTCACAAGTGAATATTTACTAAATGATACATTTAAGAAAGATTCATCTATGGGCAGTGGGTGAAAGGATGGGAAAGAGAGAAGCAGAAGGAGGCCCGTAGCAGTATTTCTTTCCATCCAGTATGGAAAGAAATAATGACATCTGAACTGGTTGGTGACAATAATGATGGATGGACAAGGAAGAAGGAAGGAAAACAATTCCCCAAGAAATAATCGTTGAGACTCTTTGGGGACTAGATATAGGGAGCAAAGAAGAGACAGATCCTAAAGATTGGTAACACAGATAAACAGCTTCAAGAAACATGGGCATAAAAGGAGGAAACATTGAAAATTTCACAAAATGTGATTATTTACTACATATCTACATTATTATCTACTACATATTGAGGTACCACGATATTTCTGGGTAGACATGTCTGATGTGCTTTGGAAATAAGAGGCTAGGATGTTGAAGAGGAGCCACGTTAGGTGCACAGTTCTGAGAATCATTTATGGAGCAACATAATCTTTAGTTTAGATGAGATTCTCAGTGAGGGCTGTGGGGAGAGACAGAGGAAGTAGCACTGGTCCACAGGGAATGTCTACATTGAAAGGATTAACAAGTAAACACCACCAGGAGACGGGGCAGGAAGGAGAGAGAGAACAGGAGAATGTCTTTTATGAGAGTGGAGAGGGGGCCCCATATGACTACTCTATAGATACTTGTTGGATGAATGATCAGTAAATTAATGACTACACAAATAAAATGCATTTTAGGCACATGCCTTTTGTTTTCCGAAAGCTAGCAGATGAATTATTTACCTCTTAGTTGAGCTCAATGAGAAGAGAGCAGTGGTGTTTTCTTAGGCAGAAATAAGAAAAGACTTTTAGTAACAGATTTTGAAGTAAGTCCCCAGAGTGTATCTGCCATTTTGTCCCCTGTTCTGCACCCTGTCTTAGTTGAAAAGAGTGAGTTTGCATTGGTGGGTTCCTGGCCCAGCTAAAGTGGTCCAACTGATTTTTTGGGTGTCAGGCAGGAAGTAGATGTGTAAGGTACCCTTCCTGTGTCTTGCAGCCGGTAGTGAGATGCCACTGTGCTCTGGGTTTCCCTGGGGAAGGGATCAGGTGATGGCTATTGCATGTCCCAAGGACCTGGCAGGAAACAAAAGGTAGATTTCTGTTGCCCTGAACTTTGCCTTCTGTGGTATGAAAGAAACAGCATCCGATGTACACGTTGCCCCAGGGTGCCAGCGATGTGCGTCATTGGCTCCTCAAGTTTTAACATTTTTCAGTCTGGACAGGGGAACTTCAGTGCATTTATGAAATTTCATAGAGTCACTTCCTCTATGATTTTAAACAAGTGAATGAAGAAATTTACTTAAAATGCAGATGCACTTGATAGGCTCCCCCCACAAAGAGGTGACTCTCTACCCTGTTAGGATGCCTGAATTGTCTCTATAAATTTGGAATGCTAGAAAATATGGGAATTATTACCCAAAATTCTTGTAAAATTGGTAGATTAACACAGATCCTGGTAACTTAAATGGGGAGGAAATAGTTGAGTTTTCTTTTTTCTTTTCCTTACCCCTCTCAGAACAATCAATATGCTTGTTACAATCTCTGTCAAGGCTTTGAACAATCATCACAATGGCGTAGAATGCATTCACTCTCTAATTTTTTCTGTATACCTGAGAAGATATTGACTGGGAAGCAATTGCCAAGAATGGTTCTCCACTTGTCTAATTTTAGATAATATTGCAACTATTCTACAATATCATTCTAAAGATAATAAAATAGAAGGTTTAATAGAGGATAATAACTAAGATAATATCATTAGCATCACTTTTTCTTTGTAATGTGTGTATAATAAGTCTGAGAACATTAATCCTCTCATTTTAAGTTAAATGTTGGGAGGAACTTTTATATTATCTGGCCTTTTCCTCTCATGCTGCAAAAGAGCTATAAGTTGATATTGTTGCTTCCTTGAAGAGATTGCCAATAGCAATACAATTGGAACATCCCGTATCAAAAATGCTCAGGATCAGAAGGTTATTTTTTAATGTTTGGAATGTTTGCATATAGAAAATGAGATATCTTGGGGGTGGGACTCAAGTTTAAATTTAAATTCATTTATGTTTTATATGTACTTTACCAAACATTGCCTGAAGATTATTTTATTCAATATGTCTACCATGCCTGCAATTTGATTCTGACTCACATAAGGTCAGTTGTAAATTTGTTCACTTGCACTTTATGTTGGCCCTTAAAAAGTTAGTATAAGGAGGAGAATCTGGACCGGGAATGGACCTGGAAACTGGGCTGTGTTCCTGTGTGGTCTTATCTCTTGGAGTTGAGTAGCTTCTCCTCTGATTGAGTTGCCAGATATTCTAACCACCCATGTTTCTTTCATCCTCAGCTCTCAATCCTGAGTGACACCTGCCTGGCCCCTACTGTAGGCTTCTGAGTTTTACAATCTCTGACTCACTGTGGCTTCAGGAAGGAAGTGGTTGTAATTTACAATGTTACTCCACTTGCTGCATGTCACTTTCTGTTGTGATCTTCTTGTAACAAAGTGATGGATGTTACTGTACTAATTTTTTTTTTTAATCAGAGAATGGATCTACTAGTAATAATTAATAGCTTTCTGCTTTTTCACTTTAGAAAGAGTCCCAGACTTTTGTAGCAACAGAGCCTTCTTCTCCTTAGGTCTGTGTTCCAAAGGGATCATCCTCACAAAACTCTCAAGGCTTCATTTTGAGTCTACATATATTTGAGCTACAAAACAGAAACATCAAATCAGAGTTGAGCTGCATTGCTAAGAGAAAATGTGATTCTTTTAGGGACAATGGATAAAATTATGTTCCATATCATCGTTGTTTTTGGATGCAAAAGAAAGAGATGCAACTTTAGAAGCTTACTTCTGAGAACAATGTTTCTATGCTAGATTCAGTCTTACTTTCATTTCCTAGAACAGAGATTTTCTCTTCTTGGGCCAAAGTGTGTCTGTCATGTAGCGGAGGTCTAAGGATCTGGACATTTTAGGGGCATGGAATTTCCCTATCTCTGCTTGAAAATCCATTTTAAGATGCATATGCACTACTCTGATGGAAATATTTCTGCACTGTTCTCTTTGTTCTCTCTTCTTTCTTTCTCTCACCCTTCTAGGTTTTCAAAATACTGAGAGGACATTATGTTCTCTGGGAAACATCTCTTGACCCATGGGCCAGGAGGAGGGAATCCATTCAACTCTGTACCTGCTTCTAAAATAACCATTTTCTCACTACTTATGAAGTCTTTTTTTTCCCCAGCTGTATTTATCTGACACCTGCAATTCCTGTAGGGCAGGGACCTTGCCTTTCACTACTGTGTTCCATTATTACATGCAAGAAATCCTGGTTTAATGATTAAAACCAAATTATTCTATGCACATGAGATGCTTTCACTTTCACCTTTATCAAACTTTTATATAAAATACATTTCTTTTAAATTACCATATTAAAATCACATTAAATTTATCTATTACTTTGTTAAATAAATGTAGAATATGGGAATAGATGAAACAACTTTCAATTTTGTGTTTGCTCACCACATGAATTGTGGTTCCCAATATGTTCTCCTATTATTGCTCCTTAAGGAAATGACTATAAGAATTTAGTACATATTCTTCTGAATCACCTGAGATTTGATTTGGCTCTATATAATACCAGTGTAATCAGCAATAGCATACAAAACTTTGAAAAATCATATTTGCCTAAGTAAAATAGCAGGGTATATGTCTTTCATCTGACATGGACATGGAGGTGGAAATGATAACCCCACAGCTTTTAGGGATTTGAGACACACTATCATGTCACCTGTAGCTCCAACCATGTCCTTTTTCATTCCAGCCAACAGGATGAAGAATTGGGAGAGAAAGAGCCCACCACTTCCACTTTAAGAAATTGTTCTAATATATCAATCACTATGTTACTGCTTACATCTCATTGTCCAGAATGTGGGCAAATGGCTGTACATGGCAATCAGGGAGACAGAGAAATGTGTATTTAGTTAGTGGCAGTGTGCCTTGAAAAACAAATACAAGTTGAGCGTTTCAAATCCAAAACTCCCAAATCTGAAATGCTCTTTTTCCAAAACTTTTTGGGCACTGGACATGATACCAAAGGTAGAAAATCCCAAACCATGAAACTTCATTTCCTGCACAATATTATTGAAAATATTGCAAAAAATTGCCTTTAGTTTACATATATAAGTGTATATCAAACATAAATTTCATGTTTAGACTTGGGTTCCATTTTCTATACTATCTCATTATGTATATGCAAATATCCTTAAATTAAAAAAAAAATCAAAAATCTAAAACACTTCTAGTCCCAACCATTTCTGATAAGGGGTATTCAATCTCTATCCTATTCTCTAATTCCTAGTCATTCAGTTTTTGATTGGTTTTGCTTTTTGAAGAAAACCAAAAGGAGAAATGGATGCTATTAGATGTCATTCTGTTATACCTCCCCCAATTATTTTATATTAATAGAATCATTTAATTGTGAGTGTTTTTTTAAAAAAAATCAGGTCCTATAAAATATATATATCGTGTTTTGATTATGATTGCATCACTTAAAATTGTTTTAAAAATAAAGTTTGAAGAAATTTCCATAGTATGTGGGCACCATTATTCAGTTAGTCATCTGCCCACTTGTGTCTTTTATGTTTACTGTTTGGCTTCCTTGGGTTCATAGCTAGACAACCCATGACAGTGTGGGTCACCATCAAAATCAACAAGTACTTGAAAAAGTTTTTGGAACTGTAACTTCCTCCTTGTGGGGCACTTGCAAGCACATCTCCAAAGTCCTCACATCCATCTTGCCACTCTAAGAGGTACAAGACAATGACATTCCACACAGAGGCCAGCAGGGATGGCGGAGAAGAAACCAGGCTTTGGCAAGCTCATGTCTATCCTCATGAACAATTTTCTTAATGCAGCCCTAACTCTGGATTTGGCAGGTGTGGGGGGGATAATTAATTTCATCAGTTAATCCAAATTGGTTTGGGCACCCTGACACTTAGAGCATTTGATTGGAAGAGTTTGATTTACAATCATTATGAGAAAGTGGTGACCATGTGTCCCATGTTTCTTAGATGAGAGGAAAATGTTATTTCTTTCATTAGAAAATCTGCACATCTCTATGAACTTGTTCTCTGAATTATAAAAGCAAAACTTTTTGCCTAGGTAGGAGAATAAAAACTTTTATAAATAGTATGAAAAATATTAATTAATAGTTTTGGAAATGCTTACAAGATTACAATGGTTCTGTCTTATACTCTTACCTAAAGTTTCTGCAAACCAAAGGGCACTTTAAGATCAGGTGCAATTGAAAGGAGTGTGTAATTGGTAATGTAAAATGAACTTCTTTGTTTGAGGTGCAGAAAGAAGTAGAGAGATGGGTAAGGGGAGACGATGCAGAATGAATTCTTAGAAAATAATGTTATACGCACATATAAATATACCACAGGGAATCTCACCTTCATACATAGGTAGAAAGAGCCAATCAAATATAAATTAATAGAAGAATGAAAAGAAGTCTAGGAGAATAACAGAGGGACACCAGGGGAGGGGAGGGAATTAGGGGATCATGAATGGAAATCGAATTCCATGCATAAGTGAGTTTGTTGAGATGCACCCAACTAATGTGAATAACCATAAAGCTTTAATAAAAAGAAAAAAAAAAAGAAGGAGTTTTCTTGCCTCCACCGTCTGTTCCTCCCTCCCCTTGACAAATAACCCTGGTGTCAGCTCAGGCTTGGCTTCCGTCACACGCTGACAGGGTTTTGTTTACCTTAAGTGAGAAATGGACAAAAGGAAACACAAAACAGATGAATGAGCAAAAGTATGAATAAACAACTCCTGCAGCTGAGGAACAGATGGCTGCAGCCCTTCATGACTAAACAAACCGATCTGCAAGATTTCTGGAAGGAGATACTTGTTAATGGTTTGCTCAAGCCAAAGTCCTAGTGATAGAATAAAAAAGATCTCCTCCTTGACTTCTGTACTGCAGAAAAACAAAGGAAAACTTGTTCTAGAGAAGCAAATAAGGGATGAGGGTTAAGTCATCCTTCCTTATCTCATTTATAAATGCATCCAACAAAACCTTGCTGGGTTCCAAACAACAGGGGCCTCTTGTGCCCAGAAGAACAGAATGACGCCCACCTTCCGCCTCTCCCCCATGGTGTCCTCACTGTGTCCTCACCAAGGTCCCAGATGGATGGATAACTCCGTGTGCCCACATAAATGATAATGCACACTGGGAGAACTCTTTATTGAAGGGAGGGAGCTCATGTTGCAGACAGGAGTACAGGGTGTGACGCAGGGCAAACGTCACAGGCTTTTGAAACACAAGACCAGAGTCTCAATCTGGAGTGGCTCTGCCCTGACTTGGCTTTCCAGAGGTAAGTGTTCCTTGTAAGATTAAAAGTAAAAAAAAACACTTAACCCATACCTTTACTTACTCAGCCAACTGTTTCTAAAAGCACTGTCTCAGGTCTTCAGGCATGTGACCCAGAATAAGAGGACAAAGGAAGAAGCATGTCCCTGTAGGGACAGATCTCAAGATCTCAGGCTTCTACTTTCCTCACTGGCTGTGGTCAAATTTTTTAGAATTTCTGGCTTTTTTTTTTTTTTTTGATGGTGCTAGTAAAATAAAAAACCCAAGGGCCTCATGCTGCATGCTAAGCAAATATACTCACAAGACCTGTCATGAGAGTTCCTTAGGGAAGGCAGCTGTGGTTAGAGCTCATATACTCTGGAGTCAGACGCCTGTGTGAAAATCCTAGCTCAGAGTTCACTGTGTGACAGTTACTGGCCAAGTTACTTAACTTCTCTGTGCCTTGAGTTCCTTATTCAAAAAATGGGATGACAATAGTATCGATCTTAATGGGTTTTGAAAATTAAATGAGTTTGATAATACATGTAGAAACTTTAATCCAAGACCTGGCACATAGTAAAGCCTAGATAACAATATTTTTGATGTCATGGTTTACTAATGATAATAAAAGATATAACATGAGAAGTTCAGAGTGAGGGTCCTGAAATATAAAAAAAAATGTACAGTTACTATTTTATTTCCCGTGGAACAAGAAAACACAGCGTATCATTTTAAAACAGCGTATAATTAAAATGTGAGTCTTTGATGAAAAAGTAAGTTTAAGAATCACAATTAGGAAGACTGTGTCACCTTAGACTCCATAATTTTAACACAAAATGCAAAATAAGATTGCCTTTGTCAACCTCTATCTTTGGTATGTTCTTCCTAGATTCTGAAATGGGACTGATTTTGTGCTAGGACAACCTAAACCATGGGCTGCATATTTATAAAACTAGCTGACATCTAGATCTAATAGGAGACAGGGCGTAGTGACCCACAGGAGGTCAAGCAAACCTGCTCTGTTAAGAAATAATCCCTGTGGATTGGAAGAGGTTGAATGCAGGCACGCAGCATCTCTGGAACACCCATTTTGCTGAGATCCCTGAGGCAGTCTCTGCTTTGTGCTTTGGCTGTGCAGGTCTGCCCTCCAAGGGTGCTGGTGCAGATTTTTCAAAAGATCCTTGTCATTTGGGTTTAGATAGCATTCGCACAGCTGCTGTGCTGTGGTCAGCAATGCCAGGTGACAGATTCTTCCCCAGAATCGAGAGAATCATCTGCCTACAGGGTTCTAGGGAAGAGAGGCTTTGCAAAGCAAGGCTTGTGACATTTTTGCACCTCCAGAAACAGAAGCTCCAGGCACTGGGAACACAGAAGTGCTGAGAAGCTCATTCCCTTCATTTCTGCCTGGTTGGCTCCAGATTTCATAGCACTGGAAAGATCGGCAAGGAGGGAGCAACCTGGGCTCATGCCTGGGGGTTTAGAACTCCTTTGGATATTGCAATTCTCTTTCCTTTTTTTTTTTTTTTTAAATCCTCACTCTTAAGAAGAGAAGGAGGCACTGTGATTCCCTGCTGTTTCTGTGTCCTTTGCCAAGGACTTGATACTACAGGAGAGGCACACCACACTTACAGGATGGTGAAATGGTTCCTGCATGTGTGATGCTCAACCTAAGGCTGGGAAAGGAATGTATCACCCAAAGGCATTGAACACACCAGGATGACATTTGGGTACCGTGACTCCTTTTGCTAAGACAGGTTAGAAATAGCCCTGAACAGGGAAACCCCCATTGTCCCAGTTCTGGTTGTGCACACTGAGTGATCCTGGGCAGAACCTAAGACCTACCTGTCCCAGGTCCCTCAGGGCTCACAGCAGGGCATAGCTTTCAGAGCCATGTGATAATAATAGGATTGTCCATCAACCAAGTTTTTCTCAACTTCTCCTGATTAAGCCCTTGGGCCTTGTTTACTGTCCCCATTTTTTTTTTAAGATAAGAAAAGTGAGATACAGGGAGGATAAGCTCTGGCCCAAAGCCATGAAGGTAATGAAGGGTAAATATGAGGTTCTGGCTGCATCAATCTGTACGTCTCTTCTACTGCAAACACTTGCTCTCAACCTTTACATCACTCCAAGTCTGTGCGTGGTTAAAAAAAACGGGGGGTGGTGAGTGAGGCAAGACAAAGACAGAGGTATTTCATTGTAGGTAGCATTTCAAATCCATTGCCATCATATTTATTATACTACTACTATTATTATTATGTTGTTGTTGTTGCCTAGTAGCGGACATAACAAAGGATCTAGAGTAAGATCCAAAGAAATGCCCACAATGAGAAGCAGCCAGTATGAGCTACTCCCTGTGGTCCCAGAGCCCTCCCAGGGTGACAAAGAGGATACCCAGCTGCATCCCCAGGCCCTGAGGTGCACGGAGCAGCCCATAGGAAACGAAACCAGAGAGGGGCTCTGTGCAACACAAGCTTGGGAGGTCACAGTGATGACAGACCGGCCTTGGCACAGAAACTCTGGGCCTCTAGGATCCAGCAGCTTCTGGCCTCACACATGTTTTAAATTGACTGAGAAACAGGAATGGATAAGAGAAGTCTCTTGACATGAGCCCCAACCCAGGTGAAGAAGGCCATGTTTATTTGTGTAGGAAGCACCTCTAAACTGAACTGGATGCTTCCCCACAGGGCTACAATTAAGTGAGGGACAAGCTAGTTTTGGAGAACAAAAATTGAAAAATTCATATACATATGCATTTACACACACACACATCTTCCCAAAAGATCATGTTGCACACTATAAACATAAGAAATTTTTATTGGTTGATTTAAAGAAAAGTTTTAAAAAACTGTAGTGCCATTTTCAAGAGCTCCCTTTAACTATGGAGACTGAACAAGCTATGAAGACAATCTACTGTGTCTTAGGTTTGAGTTTTAGAGAGGCCCGATGTGAAGGCTGTACAGCTGTATAGCCACATCATTTCACTCAGCTATACAGCTATATCATTTCATTCTCATTGGAGATTTTCCTTTTCTTCCTTCATTTGTGATTATAAATATGCCGTGAAGACCTAATCTCTACTAAGCTCCGTACTATGTGCCAGAGATGTAAGAATGGAATGGTTCTTCCTACCTGTATCATCTCTACAGCAAAGAGAGAAGGTAAGACACTATGTCCCTGAATGTCCCCCTTTGTATTCTCCCAAATCTAGTTAAGTTAAAGGAACAATGAGAGCAAGTCTGAGCTGGAAAGTCCAGATACGTATTATCTTAAAGGACAATGGCTTTCTCTTGTGCACATGGCACTAGGGCAAGGTAGTGTTATCTGTAGAAAGCTACTTCCTTGCACGCACACCAGGACAGTTGCTCCTTGGGACGGTAATCAAGCTGATGCTGATGAAGTCACTGCTTCTGCAGTCTGACATGTACAGCCCCTCTCCGAGTGGGGATGAACGTGGAACTGGGGACACCGTGGAAAGCATATGTGTCACTCATCCATTGGGTTCCCACTGGATAAAACACAGGGAGGGAGAAGAGGTGGTGTTCAGCAAAGCACCACGAGGGACAGAGGCGCTGTCTGTTGCCTCTTGCCACTGAACTCCTCTTGGAAAAGTCTCTGATCTCTTGTAATCTTTCCCCAACAAATCACACGTCTCTGATGCGATGCTGTCTTTGGGCATTTTCTTTGGCTTTCCTGAAACCTACCTACTGCCCTGGTACAACTAGGCTGTGGATGAGACACCACCATGACCAGGAAAGCAAATCAAGATAATCTGTAAGAAATTTGTTAAAATGGAGTACTTTTTCTTAAGATAGGGTATTGTTAATAATAATTAACAACATTAATTAACAATTAACAATTCCAGAATTTCCATGTTTTGTCTTATCTCTGTCCCAGCAATCTGATATAGGTCAGCAGCATCTGGGATCTTGCACCACACTGTCACTCATAGGCCTATACTCTTTCGGCTTCAAGGTGGCTTGGACTTCACCTGTGTCCTCTGAGCCCGCTCCTTTCTGTTAGTAGATGGAGAGAGACTGAGGGAGAATTGCTCTTAGGAAAGTTGTAAGAGCCTTTCCTAGACACCACACACGTTACATCTGCTCCTTTTCTTTCAGCCAGATTTCAGTTATAACAGCCATGTACAAATGCCAGACAGGGTAGAAAATATAAACTGGATATGCACACAAGAAGAAAAAGGGAATCTGGATTTGATGTTCACTAGAGATACTGATGAGGAATTATTTTCAAAGACCAAAATTGTAATGATACCCTGTTTTAGAAAGGTGAAGGATGCCACTAACAGAGGCCTAACACAGTGAGTTTTTTGGGTTTTATAATATATGATTATTATAACCTAATAACCAAAGCTGATCCTAACCATTTTGTTTTCTGGTAGCCTACACACTGTCTTAGGTTTTCTTAGAGCTAATGGTAGCAATGAGCTATAAGTAGATATCTAATGGAAGTTGTCTAACTCCTTGCCAACAAAGAGGCAGGCCTGGGAAATCACTTGCCGTCATGTTTTCTTTCCTGGTTCTTACATTTGAATGTGGTGTGTGGATCAACACTTGGAACTATGACAGCCGTTTTGTGATCATGAGACAATAGCATGAAAAAAATTATGTACCCATATGTAGTGGTTTGACCTGGACAGTTCCAAGAATACCTGCGTTCCATTACAATTGTGAATAATACCTCCTTTCTAAGCTCAAAAGAATTCTGGAATGGATAACAGATTGTATGGTCAGCTTAGGAAAAAGCTCACAGAGAAGAAAGAATAATTACTTCCCCATTGTAGAGTGGCTGGCCCAACCCTGAATAGTTAACCTTTTGATTTCTGTTTCAAGGAAATGGTAAAGGATTTATGATAAAGCCCGTGCAAGTCCAGTTGTGTGTACTTTTAACTAAGAGTTTTCCTTATTAATACCCTTATCTTCAACTTAAGAATTTGGGAGTGAGTTAGAGTTCGACCATTACTTTCAAACTTCAGCCTTTTAAAGTTCTGAAAATTTTGGATGCATTTTTTCTTTCTTGTGATTCCTGAATTGGCACCATAATTACTGAAATCTTGCACAGACGGTTGATTCTGTGGTATTTCCAATAGGGACCAGAAGCAGAAGTGTCAAAACTCTCACCAGAAAGTTGGTTATGAGATGTTCCATCCAAGCTGGTAATCCTAGGTGGTTTGGAAAGTACAAACAAGAGGTATAAAAAACACTCTGCCATGCATCTGACTTTCCCAACTCGAAACTCAACTTTTGGGGCTACAACATTTCCTAGTATGCATCTCATAAATCTTCAAAGATTTAAATTGTAACCTTTACCTTCATTTTTTTAAAGTAGAATTGCTATGCTACCAAATAATATACATATATTTTAAAATGCAACTCTCTGGAAAGACTGCATCATTTGGTTATCCTACATTTATTAGGCTTACATGTTGCTGACATCTCAGCACAATGATATGGATTTACTGATAAGTCTATTCTGGGTGAAATTTAAGCAAACTATATATCTTTGACACCTGAAGAAAATTTTTCCAGCTAATTGAGCTAATAGGAAGCCAGTACATGTGTTCTCAGTTCATCAAATTCAACATACGATACAGCCCTGCTGGGATTTACCTGGGTACATATAGAATTCCTCATTATAGCAGAAGAATTCTGGAAAGAACCACAGGGAGATAATGCATTGCAGGGCATCAAAAAGTTCCTGGAAAAAAAATTGGCTTTATTTCTGTCAAAATTATCTGACACTTTTGTTTGTTGCTTTTTTCCTTTTGTAAAGTCTGAGTGAAAAGAAGCTTCATGTAATTAGCAGCATTTTGAATAGGAAGATATTATATATATATATAAATGTATAAACTAATTTCTTTAAAATCCAACTGCAAAGAAGCTAAACATAATGTAAGTCCTTAAACAATTTTATATATTATTTTGGAACTTTAAGACTGAGGGAGCCAGGTGTGGTGGCCCATTGGCCCATACCTGTAATCCCAGTGACTGGGGAGACTAAGGCAGAAGGAACACAAGTCTGAGGCCAACCTCAACAATTTGAGACCCTGTATGAAAATAAATAAAGGACTGGGGGATGTGGTTCAGTGGTAGATTACCCCTGGGTTCCATTCTCAATACCAGAAAGAGAGAGAGAAAGAGAGAGAGAGAGAGAGAGAGAGAGAGAGAGAGAGAGAGAGAGAGAGAGAGAGAGGGAATATGAAGGGAAAAAATTTTATGTATGAGAGGAAATAGCATTTTTTTAAAATTTTCTATATTATAGAAAAACAACAACAACAATTGACAACCTTGCATTGGAAGCCTGGAGAATATTCATATAATACTTCTTCACACATTGGCTAAATAGGAACAGAAAACTAGAATCACACAGAGGTTAAAGTTTGGTTTCAAAGGACGATGTTGACTGTTGTCATTGTAGCAGTGCTGACTGGACAATTATATTTCAAGTGGAAAAGCCAATGGACATCAGGAGCAAAGCCAAGGCTGTGTCCACTATGCCTCTCATCGATGACACAGCAATACGGATAATAAAACAAGTGTTGGGAAGTTTACCTTCCAAGACATGGTGGGTTTAGTTAATCCATGAACCACTAAAAACACAGTTTATAACACACATTTTAAAGTCCACAGACCTCTGTTTAGAAACAATATCCACTCTTTTTTTTTAAACTTTCCCCAACAGTTTAAACCTTCCATGCCCAGTGCTAAGTTAAGAATGACTTATATTTGGTAATTTGTAGATGTCTATTTTTAAAACTGCATTTATTACTTGTGGAAATTAAGTATGTGCATGGCAAACAAAATTAAGGCAGAAAAGAAAGACACACCGTAAAAGGGTATTATGAAAATTATAACTTCTTATTATGTGCATTAATGCCTGACATTACCACTGGACTCTTCCATCTGAAAGGAAATTGCATTGTTGTGCTTAATCACAAACTGTGACAGCAATTTTCATGGTGTTCAATATGGTCCTTGGCATCTTACCAGCTCTGCTGTGGTGTGCACGTGAGTACCCTTAAGATTCATGTGTTGGATCCTAGTATCCAATGTGATGGTATTCGGAGGTAGTATCACGGGGAGTGATAAATCATGAGGAGTTATCACTCCTCATGAGTTAGTTATAGCAGAGGGTTATATGATAAACTTGAGTTTCTCATATAAACATGAGATGAGTTGTAGCAGAAACTTCAATAGACTCCAAAGTGCACCTCAGGTTGTGTGACTCACAGTCTGGTGCTGTTATTGCCCCTGTACACATAAACTGAATTTCTTTTTTAATGACTCCCCAAGCAAGGTTTTCTCATTAAAGAGCTTGTAGGGCCTCCTGTCTCCTAACCCAGCATAAATGTCTCTGGTATACCTCTGACGTAACCTCCAGCTTTAGGTGTCAGGGTAAGTAATTAAGGAAAGCTCCTCCACTTGAAGATAGGGCTGGGGACTGGATGTAGCTGTGACATCATATCAGAAACAAACAAATATGGAGCAGTGTGCATCCGGAAATGGCTCTTCTCCTTCCTTACTTGATTCCTTCTCTTCCCTCACAAAGAAATGCATGGGCAGTGTCTGCCTCATTCACTGCTTTTTACCCAGTGCCTGGTCCAAGATTGGCCCATAATAAGTGCTTAGGGCATATTTTTTGAAGAGTAGGTGAATAGTAATGGCTTCTTGAAATAACTGAAATAGTCCATGTTTATCTTCACAGCCCTCTTTCAAATTTTGTCCAGAGCTTGTTGTGATGGTTGATTTGAAATGTCAACTTGATTGGTTTAAGAGATGCTGAAGATTAAGAGGCTTGTGGGTGTGTCAATGAGGATGCGTCTAGGAGTGATTGCCATGTGGGATAGCCAACTGAAATGGAGACCCTCCCTGAGTGTGGGCAGTGCCATCCAATGGGATGATGGCTTAGATGGAGTAACAATTGGAAGAACAAGGAAGCAGCAGCAGATGCAAGCTTAATTCCTCTTGAAAGGGTTCTTGATTGTTGCTCCCATTGTCTGAGGATAAAGGACTCTCGCATCTTCATTCTTCCAAAGCAGATTTTTCAAAAGCCTTTGGTCTTGGACAAGGATAGTACGGTGATCCCTCTTGTTCTTGGGCTTCAGCCTCTTGGATTGCACAGCTACTGGTTCTTCCAGCTCTCCAGGTTGCAGATGGCCATTGTGGACTGTCCAGCTTCTGGTCATGTAAGACGATCTAATAAGTCCCCCTTTAATAATTATACTTCATTTTGATTCTGTTCCTCTGGAGAACCCTGACTAATACACTTGTATAACCAACAAGTGCAACTGTCTTCATTTTAAGATTTTTCCCTTCTAGTTATTGAGGTCTTATTTCTGGAGTAACCTCTGAAGTTACTCCAATGTTATATCTGAGACTTTGTTTTAATCAGCTTTTGGCCACTGTCCCCAAAGACCCTACATGAACAATTTTAGAGAAGGAAAAGTCTTTTTGCATTCACAGTTTCAGGGTCTTAGTCCACAGATGGTTGATTCCATTGATCTGGGCCCAAGGTAAGGGAGGACATCATGGCAGAAGGGTATGGAAGAAAGCAACTCAGGACATGGCAATCAGAAAGCAGAGAGAATGAGCTCTTCTCAGCAGAGACAAAATACAACAACCAAGGGAACTCTCCCAGGGACCCACCTCCTCCAGCCCCACCCTACCTGACTATAGTTATATCCAGTTAATCCCCATCAAGGGATCAATACATGGATTAGGTTAAGACTCTCATAACTTATTCATTTCACCTCTAAGCTTTCTTGCATTGTCTCACATATGAGCTTCTGGAGGACACCTCATATCTAAATCATAACAGACTCTCTCAGTGACAATTTAATATCTCTTGGCCACTATTATCCTTCTTGATCCAGTAATAATTTCTGATAGCTAAGGTATCATCTAGTTTCCCTTTTGAAAGGATTAGAGTTAGGAATACCTCCATTTTCCCAGTTGGTGACAAACTGGCTTGCTCTTTAGTACTTCCTTCTTTCCTCTAAGGAAGTCTCTATTTTTAAGTAGAATAATCAGAGATATTCACTGAAGTGACAATGTGAGGTCACATTCTTCTAGAGTAAGAAATATTTTCACAGATGAAATTTCAACCCTGTCTTACAAACCTTTCTATCATATATCTTAGCAACATGGTTATCAATTAAAAGATGAAAAAAATAAATGAATGAATTGGTGGGCATTAAGTGAATAAAAATAGAGTAAAAGAAGTATGAAGTGCAATTTGGTGGTGAGTCTGGGAAATATTTAATGGTTTAGTTCACAGATGGCCTTGAATACCAATGTAAGAGACCAGGGCTTCATTTGGGACATGGGGACTTTTCATTAGCATGAGTGATTCTGTACAAGTTTTGTATGGGATGAAAGTAAAGAGGGAAAGTTACAGAGATGTTGGAGGTGAGAAAATCAGTTTGGAGGTCACTGGAGTAGTTCTGATGAGGGACCTTACGGACATACATAATTACTGGAAGTAACAGGAAAGATAGGAAGTTATTATAAATCAAAATAAGGAGAAGTTGCTTTAAAAAGATCGGAGAGAAAGAGTAAGACATTAGGTTTAATCAAAGATTAAGTCTATGTGTTAATTTCTAAATCAGAGAAATAAGTTTTTTTTTTCTTTTTAAATATTTATTCTTAAGTTTTAGGTGGACCCAATATCCTTACTTTACATTTATGTGGTGCTGAGGAGGATTGAACCCAGGGCCTCGTGCATGGTAGGTGAGCACTCTACCACTGAGCCACAACCCCAGCCCCAAAATAAGATTTTAATAATATATAGAGGAATAACTCATTTATGAGAAAAAGACATAGATAGCTGGTAGGGTTCTAAACTATATAACTATGTGACCGTGCATAGATTATTTATTTGCTCTATAGCTCAGTTTTCTTATCGGGAAAATGAAGAAAATGGTAGTCCATACTAGGAATATTTTAGGTTTTGAAAGAAATAATGCCACATTATTTACTTAGAGCACCACCTGGCATATGGAAAGTACTCACTAATTACCAGCTATTATTATTATCATCACCATCATCATAATAAATATTAAATTGAAGCCCTAGTGGCATATACAGTGAAGACATTAAGGGGAAAGTTCAAATACATAACAGGTTCAACAACAATTGTGACTAGTGCATGTTAGAATCGGTATTAGACTTGGATGTTGAAATTGTCTCAGAGAGTGACTGAGATCACTTAGGGAGAAATGGAGGTACATGGAAGAAAAAAGGACCAGACAAAGAGCCCTTGGAGAAGAATATAGGGCACCCCCCACAACACACACATGCACAAGGAACTGTAGTCATTCAGGTGATGCCCTTTTAGGAAGGCCAGAGCTCATTATATAAAAGGATGCAGAGAAGTGGATGGGGACGGTGGCTGGATAATTGGGAGCAGTGAGAGGGAGGTTACAGGACAAGGCAGGAGCAGTAATCAGAGTGCAAGGAGTCTGGGGTTGGCCAGGTGCTGAAGACATGGAAGTAGTGATTACTGTTGGTCTTTGAATAACTGTGGTGGGGCAGGAGAAGCTGTTGGGAGCAGGGTGGAGAAATGGAATTTCGAGGTTCCCTCTTAAGGAAACTGAAGCTGAAGAGGGAGGAATAGTGTCTATCTCCTCCACAGCGCCCATGCCCATTTGTACTTCTTCTACCTTTTAATTCAGTTCAACACCGAATTTCTGTTCTGGGCCAATCACTGTTCTTGAGACTGGAGCAAATGGCCTTGGTTGGATCATTCTTTCCCTGGATATGCCCTTCACAGAGCAAGCGAAGGTCACCAGTGAGGGGCAGTGAGGGATTGCTGCTCCACGCCAGGGACACTGTGCTGGGAGAAAACACCGCAAATTAACTGACACTGTACCAGGAGGCAAGTGGGATTTTTTTTTTTTTTTACTCTGTCTTAGGATTTATTATTTCTTTTATTTTTAAGATTTATTTATTTGTTCTAATTAGGTTATTGTTTCTTTTGTTGGAGTTTTTATGCTAAAATAAAAAAGTCACTTCTCTTTTTTCTATATTTAAGGCTACGTTGGTTACTTATTTACAATCTTGACGTTATCCTTTCTTAAAGTCTGGCCACCACTGCTCTCAGCCTTTAGATAGAGTAGAACTCATAGCCCAAATGTGGCTGGGTCTCCTTTCCAGAATTTTACCCTGGGACAGTGAACTTCACTTTAATTTCTTATAATGTGTCTGCATTGTCTTTTCTTCTGCTACTTGAATAAGGAGTCTTAAGCTAAATAACTTATTTAACACTGCCATTGTCTTAAGACTGTTTTTCTTATGGGTCAGTTGCTTCTTCAACTTTTTTTGTCTATAATTCTCCTTGGTCCCATTAAGCTTTTTTGCTGCATTCGACTTTTTAATTTTTTTAAAAAATTTTTTAGTTGTAGTTGGACACAATACCTTTATTTTTATTTAATTATTTTTATGTGGTGCTGAGGATCCAACCCAGGCCACTGAGTCACACCCCCAGCCCCTGCATCCGACTTTCTCACCTTTTAAAAACATCTCTTCTCTGGCTTTTTGAACACATTGTGATATAATAAGAAAAAATAAATAAGATGGAATTTGGAAACTTTTTCTTCTATAAAAATACTGTTCTCTTGCTTCCTTCTCATTGAGCCATGGTCTTTGATAAGGGAAGAATAAAATGAAAAATGTCCGGTCACTAGAAACAGACAACATCGTAAATCATCAAACTTTTATTTATTCATTTTTCATTCACTGAAAAATTATCGAGCACCTTTGATGTGCAAGAATGAAGTATGCTGGCTTGGTTTTCAGTGTTCTATCACCTCCAATGGGGTATACAGTCCTCCAAGCCATTCACTTTTACAGACTCTTTTCCCCGTCTCACTATATAGAGCTGCTAAGATGAAAGAATCTAAAAATTACTCATACTAAGGTGTGAGTGATAACATCTTGAATGCATAATCCATCTCACCAGCATTTTGATGTCAAAATGGATAGAATCCATAAGCAAGAACAACAAAGCCAAGACAGTATTTTCAGATGTTCTCGGATAGCTGGAGATGGATTTCTATGAAAGAGGAGAAGTCGTCTGATACCCTGAAGGCGTACTGTGCATACAGAGCCATGCCTTTCCAGTTGTCAGGACTTTGTGGTGGGTAACTTAAATCCCACTGTGCAGATTGGCCCTACTTGATGTGTACAAATTGAATGAATTGTTCAGGCATCGCTGGGTGACCTCTACTGCATGCTTCCTGTGCAGCATGTAAATGAGAGCCAGAGGAGGCCTTGTGAAGAGATGGTAAGAGAAATAGATCACTAGCACACCAGGGGGTCATAAGGAAAGGTACCAACTTTGCTCATATATTTAACTTCTCTTTCTCATGGTATAGGGGTGTGTGTGTGTGTGTGTGTGTGTGTGTGTGTGTGTTTTGCAGAGGGGGGTCTTTTATCTTAACCCCTCACAGAAGCCTTCTCTGTGTCCTGCCATGTTATTAAGTAACCATCCATTCTCCTTCTCTCAGCCTCTCTGAACCTATCCTTAGCAATAACCACATGGTACACCATTAAACATTTCCTTATCTACCTTCACCACTTCATTTTTCACATTCCATACTTACAATAAAAAGGTGCTGGAGCCACATGATTTCAAAATGTATTTATTTTGTATTTTAATTTACTTTAAAATGCTAGGACTACATCAGGAAAAGGAGACTTTAATAATTGCCATTAGTGTGGATTCTATATCATTGCTCTAATTGTGTGGAAAGAACATGCCTACATCCCAAAGTCACGATCAAATCCACACATATCAGAGGATTTTAACAGGATGGAAAAAGTCTTCAAAAACTATTTATTTATGAGCTTTAAAAAAAATTAAAGAACTCTAGAATAAAAGGAAACTTCTTACAGAGATTTTGTAGGATCTGTAGGCCCAGCTGCAAATTTCTTGTTAGCCCACAATTAACATAGTGGTTAAATGTAAAAGTTGCTAAGGGGCCAATGAGTATGACAGGCACTTGGTCACTGAAGAAGTTTCTGGAAATTCTGGCAAGAAGTGAACTTATTAAATGAATTGCAAAGCATTCTTAGTTGTATTGACCAAATGACTATGTAGTCAGCTCTGCAGACAGTGGCTAAGTTTAAAATGAATGTGACACCTAATGCAGCTCCTTGAATTATTTTGATACAAATGATAAAAGAAAAATCTGCGATAGTTTAAATATAATGCAACTTTTGTGACAATGGTATGTATTAGGATTGGGTCAGCAATCTCCTTAGTTTCTAGGGCAAAAATAAACTGACTTTGCCCTTTGATTTATAACACTTACAAATTCTGAAACCATAAACATGTGAAGACTTCACTATGAGTTTTATAGTCTCATCTTAAAAGAGGTAGGGTCTCCAAGAATTTAATCCCAGGTCATGTACAGCAAATTACTCCCCAGATTTGCTCCCTCTCTTCATGTGCTTCAGCATCTGAGGAGACTGGCTTAATATTGGCTAGGTATTGTCTTGAAAGTCACTCAGTATTCTCTCCCCACCTTTTCTTAAATGATAGCAATAATTTTAAAACTTCTGCTTCTTCATGTAAAATAATTTACTTCTTTGCTCATCTTTTATTCAGCTGCTACTCATTTAATTTTGCTTTCTGGCATAATGTATGCTATTTAGTTTTCTTGAAGATCTACTACTTATAGGCAAAAATGTCCTTTACATGGTGACTTATTAACAGACGTGGTAGAATGAATGAAAGGTGGTTTAAAAAAATACCCTCAAAAAGCATTCCCTCTAAAAACTGGAACAAGACAGGAAAGCTCTTGTTCAGCACTTTTTAACGTAGTTCTTGAAACTCTAGCCAGAGTAATTAGACAGACAAAAGAAATTAAAGGGATACATATAGGAAAAGAAGAACTCACACTATCACTATTTGCCTGTGAATATAGTAGTCTGTACAAGACCATGTGTTATGGTTTCTATGTGAGGTGTCCCCCAAAAGCTCATGTGTGAGACAATGTAAGAACATTTAAAGGTGAAATGATTGGGTTATGAGAGCCTTAACCCAATCAGTGAATTAATTCCCTGATAGGGATTAACTGTGGTAACTGAAGGTGGATAGGGTGTGGCTGGAAGAGGCAGATCACTGGGGGGCGTGCCTTTGGGGTATATATTTGGTGAGCTGAGTCCCTCTGTCTGCTTCCTGATCATCAGGTGAGCTGCTTCCACCAGCCACACTCTTCCACCCTGTTCTTCTGCCTCGATGAATGGAGCCGGTTGTCTAAGGACTGAGACCTCTGAAACGGTGAGCCCTGAAATAAATTTTTCCTTCCCTAAAATTGTGCTGGTCATAGCAGCGAAAAAGTTGACTAAAACACTGTGTAAAGGATGGTTAGTTCAAGGAGATAAAAGTGAGATGGGCTAAGCTACAATTACCACCTACAGTATGATAGAGGAGTATGCTTTGATGAAATATTCAAATATCACAATGTGTCACCAAACCTACATGCATTCCTAGCAATTTAATGAATGAACAAAAGTTTAGTTGATTGTTTACATAAGGTAGTGCCAGCATACAGGGAAAAAGATGGATGTATTTTGTTCTCTGGAAATCATTTAAAAATAGGATGTTGATTTATTTCCTTGGGATAATTTCATTCAGTCTACTTAATCTTTGCTAGATAAATTAGATCTGCTTTCGCCTCAGCTACTTGAAAAATTGAAATTAAAGTTCAACTTTATGGTCTACACAAGGACAGTTGCTAGTATCCAATTACATTTTCATGATGAAAACACAGGTACCATGTATAATCCTACCCAGAAACAAGAGTTACAGCCACACAGGGCTTCTCATGTGCCTTGGGGCATTTGGCAGACTTCTGGTTAATGCTATATCCCTATAATTTTGGTGCAGTTGAGGCTAGCCCTTAACACTGCATTTTAATTGGGCACAAATTAAAATGATGCCGTAATTAAATCAAGGCAACTCCAAGGCTACTTGCTCTGGGCTTCTGAAGTTAATGGGAAAACTGCCAAACTTTCTGGCTGGTTTAAGTGTAAGAGAGTAGTAAAGATTCCCAGACCAATGTGTTTCAAAGGAGGCCATTTTTAAAAACAACTTTAAAGGTCTCTTGAGGGTCTTGATTGGGTATACTTCTTAGGCTCCTTATAATAGAAATATTTCGTGCTGGATAAAGAAAATGAATTTAATTGGGGAGAAAATGTTTTACAGGTGGCTTCCCTGTTTTATGTCCCCAGAGATGGGAACAGGTGGATTGAACACTCCCTGCCTCAGTGGTGCTCTGATGGGGCCCCAAGGGAAACGTGGGGACCCTGAAACAGGCCATAATTAAATTCCTTAATTAAATTACAGGTCATAAGATACAGCTTTTCCCTCTAGTTTCCATAATGGGAGTGAAGAGTACTTGGAGAAAAGCCCGCTAGAGAATGAGGAGGAAGACAGTTTGGAAAAGGATTTGGGGGAAGATAGACTTTTGAGATGTTGGCACAAGGTTAGGAAAAGAAAGGAGAGCATTTCTGACACAGGAGAGACCCAAGATAATTTTGTAGGTGGACACTCCTTTTGTTGATGGGAACTCCTTACCAGGATCTGTTTGTTTTTACAAATCTTTGACTTTTAGGCATTCACTTGTACACACTACACACTTAAAAGATTTATTGAATTGAGTTATAAATAATAAAAATAGAATTGCTGATTTTAGAAAGAGGATATTCCTTAGGCGAGACTGGCCTCGAGGGAATCCTTCTTTAGGGATGAGGCTTCAGGCACATAATGGGAGCAAACTGAGCCCAAGGAATCCTGGTCACTGGGTGGGCTAGCTACCTAAGGCTGCCTTTAGGGTGCCTGACTAGGCTAACCAAAATGGGCACAATTTCTTGGTATAGTGAAGACACTGGGAATGTTTTTTTTTTTTTTAATTCCAATCATTCTTGCCTTTTGTCTAGACATTTTTTATTTTCATTTATGTCGGGCGCTGCCAACTTCTTATGGACACCTTAATTCACATACCAGGAAGGTTTAAACAGTTCACAATCAGGTCAAAATAATTTGACAACAAGGGCAATGAGCCCCAAGATACGGAAGGAAACAATTCCATCAATATTTAGAAATAATTTTCACTGTGCAAAAATAGCTTGGCAAAATTCTGCAGAGAAATCCCGATGGATTGCTCCATCAAGCTGCACATCTGGTACTTCCTCGAAAGGATGAACAGGCAGTAGCAGTGTCCATTACCTCTCTCCTCCAACCCAGCTGTGGATCAGGAAGTTGACTTAATGCCAAGAGCTCTCATGGAGACTTGGAAGAGCTGCCTCTTCATGTCCATGGCCAGGATGAGAAGTCCTTGGGAGCTTGGCTCCTCTCGGTATCTGCCACCTGCATATATCCCTAAGAGGCTCCCTCTGGTTTATAGCATAAGTATTTCCGGTGATCTGTCCAGACCCTAGCATTTACCCTGGACAATTCTAACTTGAGTCATGCTTCCAATTTGGAAACCAATAAGTTATTTACATTGTTCTTGATGAGTAGTAACGTGATACAGTAATGTTTCTTGCAGTGAGTATACATGAGAATAAAATTCTGAACCTTCTAACCATCTGTAATAGGTAATTCAAGTGCCTGACTTCTCAGTAATCCAATTATCAAGGCTTCTTTTTTGTTATTGCTGCTGTTAAAATGGTTCTGCAGGTGCAAGATTCCTCACAGATGTTAATTTCTTTGATTCTTCCTTAATTAAATTACTAGCACCAAATGATATTGGTCAATAGTCTTTTTTTTTTTTCCTGAAAAGTTCTGTTGGTCAATAAAACATCACTTTGTGTCCAGTTTATCTGTGGTGTATAGGAATTACTAATTTAGCAAGTTCAGTTAAGGAAAGCCCTAAGCTAAAGATTTATATAGAGGGAAAAATGTAATCAAGTATATATCTGCCTTGACCCTTTATTTATTTTTGTTTCTTTTTAATCCAGTTTTTAAAAAAGAAAGTGATTTAAATAGTTGTAGTTGGATTTTTGAAGTCCTTGAGGAGAGGTTAGAAGTGAGGAATTTGATTCAAATTTTTTTTCTTGAGAGGATAAAAAGAAAAAGTTCAACAACAACAAAAACAATTAAAAAGAAATCATCTCAGCATAAATTTAATCATAATGTTATCTATGCAAATCAAAGTATTACATATTTGTCACTTTCTGGAAAACGATTTGCTTGGACTCATTTATTGTGTTTACAAAAGCATTGCTATCCATGATAATTCATGTTTATGATTAAATTTAAATGTCACTGTGTTAAGAAATTATAAAAGGTATGCAAAAATATGTTCAGAGAGATTCACTGCAAAGTTGCTAATGAAAAGCAAAAGGTAGAAAATCATCTTCTATCCAAAAAAGATGGTCAAATTTAAAATGCATTTGTATAATAGAGTGTCATGGAATTGATTGTGTACAGCATAAAAATAAGCTCTACAGCCTTGTGAAGAAGTCACACCTAGGCATGCATGCATGCATTTGTAGAGAAGTCTGGACCTTGGAATACAGAGTGGATGGAGAAGTGTTGGTAGGGTTGGAGAAGGATGAAAAGTTCCATTCTAGAATATTCAAGCAGAAGATCCAAAAACTACTGCATCTCTCAGAACAGGAATCCTCTAGGGTGCAGATCAATAAGGCTTATTCCAAAGCATTTTGTTTCCTTGGCTCTGCAATTGAGGAATGTGAGTGGTCCCCTTTTGAGGTATTCCATATTGGGTGTTGCCCATTGTTAGTTAAAATATAGAAATAGAAAATCTATCTTCTCAAAATAATGTAAAAATTTTCCATTCACTGAAGTATTTATTTTCACCAACACAATTATATTTCTTAACTCAGAATGAATGACTCTAATTAAGAAAGAAGGTTTTTTCAATTTTAAATATTTCTGTATGTACCTGTTGGGAGAGAAATCTCCACAAATCTTTTGCTTTTCTGCATGCCTAAGAGTGGAGATACAGACTGTTTGTCCCAAGTTTTCATTTAAATTGTGTTTGTATAGTAAATAGCCTTGGGATGTAGAGATTGTATTTTCTTTTAGGCAAAGGGCATGTTTGCTTCCCTTACAAAAGATTTGGTTTTCCTAAGCTTAGAAATGATCTTCAACATCATACTCCACTGTGTGTGAGCATCACTTGGCTGTCTTCAAGGCTAGGGATTGGTTAAAATGCTGATATTTTATCTATGGCTATTACTGTGAGTAATTGTTTTGCCTCTGATATAGGATTCTCATGAACCTACCAGAATCTATGAAACTTGCCTATTATCTCCTTAGCTTGCATCCAGGGTAAAATTCCAAACCTTTACAGTTATTCACTGTACCCTGTCATGTTTCTAAGTTACAAATGACTCATTAGGACACCTACATATTTTTGTGGAAATAAGAAGGGCTTATTTAATCATGGGATTTAGTGATTCTTGACACTTCTTAAAATAAGCGATTTTGATATAGTTGATTACAAACTGATTTAAGATACTTATCAGAACATAAAACACCTTTAAAATAAATCAAGAAAAAATTGTCTTTTAAAAAAGTTATTTTGATTATAATGACTGATAATTTACTAAATTGTTCTCTGAAAAACCAAAAGAAACAAAGACTCTATGTTGGTCACGTCCCCAAGGGAGATCTTACCAGAGAATTCAAAAGCAATTTAAACAGAAAGAGTAGAGAACACAGTCCATAGCTATGACTAAGTTATATTTCATTCTTTTTTTTATTGATTTAAAAAAATGACAGAGGAATGCATTACAATTCTTATTACACATATATACCACAATTTTTCATATCTCTGAATATTATAAAGTATAAGAAATGTTTTATAGAAATTATTTCCCAATAAATAATCCATTTTCATTAATAGTGTTTCCCAAAGAATAGTTGAGGTATGCTTATAGGTTTGGTTAGTAGCCTCATTTTCTTCCTAAATTTTACATAACTTTTAGAAATCGTTTTCTCTGATTCCATATAATGCCGAATAAATACATGTCAACCTGTTGCTTATATCTGCTGTACTCAAGAACTCTATATCCCAGATTTAATACAGAAGGAAGCTGCTATGAAAACAGTTCAGGGGAAGGAATGGTGGAAACAAGAGAATCCAAGAAGTCTTTCTGGAAAAAAAGGAAGCTTTTTTTTTTTTATCTGAACAGAGATGTAGGTAAGACTTCAACAAATAGGATGTGGAAAAAATCCACTAGACGTATGAAGGCATAGAATAAAGCTGCAAGCATTATCATGGAAATGATGACGAATGTGTGATAACTGGAGCATGTAGGGCTCTGGCGATATGTCCAGCTTGAATGATGTCCAGGTCATGACTACTTAGGAAATGTTTACTCTCAGAAGATATTGGAAGTAAAGGGAGTAGCAGTCATCACCAAGAGAGTGTGTATGGTAATAAATGAGCTCATAGGTGAAGTCAGAGGAATGCCTTCAAAAGAAGAAGAAAGAGCTGATCCAGGAGACTGGGGAGACCCAACTACAGACTTAGGTCAGGTGCCCAGGTACAGATAGCCTGGAGAGACAGTGCTGTGTAACCTCAGGCAAATGCTTTCCTCCTCCTGGGTCTCACTTACTCCCCTATCCCAAGGGGAATGAATGGATCTCTGAGAACATCAAGGTCCCTTTCATCTTCAAATCCCTAATTTTTTTCTTCCCATGGGTAATGAGTAAGGAATCTGAGACAAGATCACTGATTGGTCAATATATTAAGGATTATACTGGAGCCAAGACAGTAGGCATCAGGAACCTGTGCCTTCATGCTAAATCTTTTTGTCTCTGAGGTTAGTCCAGTGATCTCATGTTGACACAGGCAAAGCCTCAGATATATTCAACAATTAAATTTTGGTGTAGACTTAGACAACACTAGCTATTTTGACATACTAAAAATATCACAGCACAATCTTTGTACTTTTTAAAAATGATTGAAGTTCATTTTATTTGTGTCACGTCATCTCTTGAATGTGTGTTAAAAGCATCAGTAGCATTGGTACTAATGGAATTTCTATTAATAGATTCAATAGGAGAAGTGACTATTGGATACATGTAATATAGTGTAAGAAATCTTATTTGTATCCAACCCAAATCCATTAATTAATGTGTTTGAGAGTAAAGGTAATAGACTGCAGAATTTCAAGTTTGCTTTGAGAGATGAAACATTTGCTGGAATGGCTTTAAAAAATTCAGACCCTCTGTCTGTGTGCCAGGCAGAATCTTTCACATTATAAAAACAAAGTTCATGCCAAACTGTTTTATTCCTGGAAGTCAAGCAAACTTAAAATCCAAAAATGAAGATATCTTAATCAAGAGGGAAGTATAGCCTAGTTAAGTCTGTTTTTTCAAGATGACCTAATATTTTTATCCAAGTAGTTTTTTTTTTCCTACCCTAGTAGTTTAAGGTCTAGGGTTATAATTTATCAATAGTTAATTAATTGTATATATGTTATGTCTCTGGAAAATAACTGCTATAGCTGAAAGGAAGCATTTGCCCTTTAACAGACTACTTTTGGGGAGGAAACACATGCACTGAGGGTTGGCTCGGAGCCAGTCACTAAGGTACATGCTTCATAAACATCTGAATTAGTCCTTGCAGAGCCCTGTGGAAATGGCAGCACCTTTTCCTATGAAGAAATTAAGGATTGAAATGTTAAGCACCAAGTCACTTAAGAGTCAAATGTGAATATCCTTTTCTTTGACTCAAAGACAAAGGTTCCTTTTTCAAGGAGTAGTTTCTGAACTTTGCGTAAGTAAGCTTCAAATGACTTCTTTTCTGATAGGAATGGTTAAAAAGAAGAGCTCTCCTGTTGGCATGGCTATAGATAGGTCACTGGATGGAGGATTACTGGACCAGGCTCCATTTCTGTTAGGTCAGCTTCCTAATTTAACTGGGAAGCCTCATGCTCCTCCTATGTGAAAGGTCATAGACTTCCCATGAATGTGTCTTGTGATTCTCATTTTTTTTCCTCTTTGTATCTTGAATTTACTTAGCAATCTCAAGTGCTAGCAATGTTTTTTGATTAAGATGATTATTAGAGGGCTGGGTTGTGTCTTAACAATAGAGCACTCGCCTAGCACGTGGGAGGCTCTGGGTTTGATACTCAACACCAGCATAAAAATAAATGAAATAAATGTATCATGTCCAACTACAGCTAAAAAATTATTTTTTAAAAAAGATGATTATTAGAGGACTCTATTTTTTCTTTTCATTCATTCATTTTTTTTTTACTAATAATTTTGAAGTTCCAATATGTTGGCTGAATATATAGGTAATACATATATGTGTGTGTGTGTGTGTGTGTGTGTATATATATATATATATATATATATATATATGTAATATATAGGTAATACATATATGTATATATATGTATATTATGTAATATATATGTGTATATATGTATATTATGTAATATATATATGTATATTATGTGTTTTATATATATAAAAAACACATATATAGTGTTAAGAATATCCACTCAGTTTTACAGTTTTAATTCATTGACTTGATTATTTGAAAGTTGTTTATCAGATATTCCAGTTCTGCAGTTAGACATATATGAAGATAAAGTACAGCTTCCTCAAAACCTTTGTTGTTCATTGTTTGTTTGGGTGACGTGTAAGTGTGAGCCTCGTTGTTTGTGTCAGCAAATTTCCATGGAACTTTTTACATTTTTTTTAATTCATAGTGACTATGGAATTTTCATGCATTTAGATTTCTTGGTGCCAAGGTTGAGAATCTTTGCAATTTTTGTAGAGATTAGTGAAATAAGAATTGCAAATGTGGAAAATCCTACCAGTTTAAATTAGAAATAGTAAATCCTGTTTTCCCTAGGGGTAGAATGATGAGATTTTGGTAGTCAATCCTGAACAATTTTTTTCAGGAGGGGAAAAACTAAAAACACAGATGAGTCATAATTAGCTGACACAGGAATGTCTACTTTTCCATGTTTAATAAAAATAACAACATTTCTGATGGTCCAAATAGGTTCATAATTAGCATTTGAAGCCATTGTGTTCTGCAGAGTAGGCTATGTGATGGACCAGAGATAAGCCACCAGAAATTGGTGTGTGACTGAAATGCCAGTCAAGCCAGCAGGGATGGAATTCTTTCCTCATGTTAACTGTTAAGGAATTCCTAACCAGTCTATGAATTTATGTTACCTCGCCCAATGTCTCTGAGAAATTTTATTTCAAAGTCTTTTTAGTAGCTGTTAGTCTTTTTATATGTCTTCTTTTCTCAATCCCTCTCTTATTTCCCTACCTTTCTAGCAAGTGACCTCTTTTTCAGTTTCACTTTTGCTTGAATTTTTCTCACCCTATCGTTTGTCTGAAATGGAAACTCGTGACTTTGGGGCCAACATTTTTCTTCAGTTAATATGTAATCCTCTTTATTGATGTGGCTTGTATTCACTTTCCTATAACTGCTTTCTCCAAACAGAGAAGCAGCCAACGAATCTGCATAATGTTCTTCTTTTTCCAATGAGAGCCTCTTTCACCAAGTCAGGGATTTGGTTACTTCAACAACATGTGGTTGGCTACCACACTTCCCTGCTTGAAGAACATGCCACTGTGGGTCTTTCCTCCTTTCCCCAACATTCTTTTCTCTCTCTTCTTTCTTTCTTTCTTTCTTTCTTTCTTTCTTTCTTTCTTTCTTTCTTTCTTTCTTTCTTTCTTTCTTTCTTTCTTTCTTTCTTTCTCCTTCTCTCTTTCTCTCTCTCTCTCCCTCTCTCTCTCCCCCCCCTCTTCCTCTCCCTCTCCCTCTCCCTGTCTCTCTCTCATTTCTTCCTTCTTTCCATTCTTCATTTCTTTTCTTATGAAAAAACATGCCAGTGTTAATTCCTCAAGTAATTCAAAAGGCCAAACAAACTGTGTTAGCATTATGAGTTAGATAATTTTAGGCAGCAGTTATTTTAATTATGTGTTAATTTGCACTAATCATTCAAATGATATTATCTGCTAACTACCTCTTTGACTTACGTATGAGAGGCACTGTCTAACGTTGAATTCTGAGTAAACAAATTAGTGAGAAGTAAGGATTATTTCATTAATCAATTTGGGCAGAGTTCAGATGCAGTTTCCTTATTTAAAGCCTGCATTCACCTCTCTGTGATCAAACCTCTGTTGAAACTGGAAGTTTTATGTGAGACCCATCTACCCCAAAGATGGGTTCATGGTCTTCATAGTCTTCTCCAACTCCAGGTTTTCTCCATACCCTTGGAATATATTTCTAAAGTAGGCAATCATAGACTGAATTTGATAGGTGCAGTGTCTAGAAGGTACATTTACTCTCTAAATGGCAAAATATAATGAAGATAACTTGGGTAAACCACTTCAACTGAACAGTTGTTAAAGGAGAAACCAAGAAAGAGCATTTCATAAATGCATGTATGGAGACATGTCACTTAGTTTTCATTGCTGTGACAAATACCTGAGATAAACAACTTAAGAGGATGCAAGATTTATTTTGATTCATGATTTCAGAGACTTCAGTCCATGATTTGCTAGTTCCATTGATTTGGGATTGAGATGAAGCAGAATATCATGGCAGAAGAGTGTGGAGATGGAAAGATGCTCAGCTAGGATGAGCATGGATGTGGCAGCTAGGATGCACAAACAGAATGGCTCTGGTCAGGGAAAATATATAGTCCCCACGGATGACCCCAAGGATTCACTGCCTTCAACTAGGCTCTGCCTCCTATAGTTTCTGTTACCTCATGATAGTCCTTACAAATTATTAATCCATTTAAATCACTGATGAGATTAAATCTCTTGTGGTCTAATCATTTCTAAAGTCCCCACCTCTGAACATTGCTACATTGGCAAATAAACCCTCAACACATGAGTCTTTGGGGGACTTTCCAGATCTAATCCATAATAGGAGATGAGAAGCACACACCTTGCACTTGATCAGATGTGTAGGATGGGAGGGAAAAGGGAGGTTTAGTCTAGGTAGCAATGAAGATAGAGAGAGCAGTTAGAAGAAGAGTCATAGAGACATCTCAACAGGCAAATGTGTCAATCAATATTATATGCTGCAATGGTAGCATTTTGATATATATTTGTTGAGTGAAGAGTCCATAGAGATTTTAGGCAAATAAAGATGCTTTCAAGAAAAGAACAGGCAGAATTCAATTTCAGATGCCCACACATAGAAAACTGCATGAATTCTAAGGTGTGTAGGAGGCTCAATGGCATATGTATTGCTAAGGCAAATACTTCATCTGGAGATGTCTATTTAAACTCATTAAAAAAGGAATCGGCAATATTGTCAGAGCACATGTAAATAAAGCCCATAATGAGGAGGTTGGATGGCATCACTCCTAGGAGAGTAGGAGGCATTCAGAGTTTGAGAAATGAGTCAGTTTCATGGAACACAGAATTTGATATTTGGTCGTCGTCAGAGTATAAAGAAATCTGTACATCAAGAGGCAACATTCCACTGCTGGTACCTGAGAGTAAAACAGGAGACTCTAGCAGATTGAGGCTTCCCCTCCTTTCCATCTGGTCTGTTCTAGCCTAGCAGGACTTGCAGGACCAGGCTTCTAACTGGCTTAATTCTTTCTGGGGACTCATCGCAGGTCTACCTGAGGTTCAAGATAGTTGTGTTGCTTTCAGATTTCTGGATAATGACTGCATGTTAGATTGAATAAAATAAAACAGTTATCTTTCCTATATTTTGACTTGGATAGTAAATGGTGGTTAGAAAAGAGTGCAATTAGGAAACTATCACCTTGCTTCTGAGTGATCGCCAGCTTCAGAGAGCTGTGCTTCACTGCTGAGGTACAGTATAGAGGGCAGCACCAATGTTAACAGATGAGCCCATTGCTAAAATGTGTGGGCTGGAGCCACTTGAGGAAAAAAGCTTCTAAGATGATTACATTTACTGAATATTCTCTATATAAACTTGCATGAAGATCCCAAACACAAAACTCTAAACACAAAACTCGAAAGTCCTTCTCAAATTATATCCTGTGGCACCCATGAATTACTCCTAAAAACAAAGGGTTATTAAACGATAGAACGTACTGAGATCCCTTTCTTGGCATTCATTGATTTTTAACATCAGACATACATACATTCAAAACTCAGAGATGTGTTTCAGCACAGAACCCCACTTAACTATGAATTCCCCTTGCACTTTAATTATGAGAGCATTTTGTTTCAATGGCCCCTTTAAGTGATACCTTTTGGATGGTCTATTGAGGTCTACTTCTCTCCATATCCACCCCTGTTCCCAGTACACACAACCATATCTTGATCCCCTAAAGTGCCCTCCTAACACCTATGCTTGTACAATAGAACTAAGAAATTTGTTGACATGGTGAATCAGACAAGGGGGTAATGCTTACATTAAAGTATGTGCATGGACTGTACCTCCAAGCTGCTTCACCACCTTCTGCTCCTTGTGCATTTCCAGTAGGCTCAATTGATGAGATAGGTAAGAAAAGAGGAAGCAAACATTGACTTCTTGATAGCTGTTTGCCAAATATGTGTTATGCAATCACTCCTGGGTGCTTAGACTTACCTGTCAGGTACTCTTCATGCATAGGATGGAGGTGACATATTGGCAAGCCCAACACCGGAATCTGGGGTCTCTAGAGCTCTAGATTCTCAGTCCCCAGTTAGATACTGCCTCCAATAGCTGCCACTGTGTAGAAATGCCTTGAACATGAGCTTCACCCTGTCTCCATTTGTTCCAAGGCTTTGTGGACCTTTCCTGCAGTCAAGGGGCTGCTGGTAAAAACTGCAGTCATAGCTGCCACTGTAGAGATGAACCAGACTCCTGCAGCTTTGAAGAATATTTCCAATAAGATAATGGAGAAACTATAGCTGCAGACTGTCACGTTATTTTCTGACTCAGGGGAAAAGAGAAAGCTAGACAGAGAGGAAGGGAAGCAGATACACAAAGAAGAAACAGAGATAAAGGATAAAGAGAGGATCCTGATGCCTAGTTCCAGATCTTTCTTGAAGGTACTTTCAGATCCTTAGGTTCCTAGGATACCCTAGTACCTTTGTGGTATATTGGTTTTTAAAAAAAAATGTATACTCCCTGACTTTTAGTGTATAGAACAATGGTCTTAAGCCAATGCAGCAGAGATTAACACCATGGGGATCCAGTGCTCCACTTGAACATACTTTGTGGAAGTGAAAACCCATAAAAAACTTTCAAGGAATGTAAGTGCCAAGTACTCACCTGGACCACCTACCTTTGTCTATTATTTTAATGCTTAATATTATTCAAAATCCTGTTCAAAACTACCGTGTTTCATCAATAGTGATCTATAAAGCCCCTGGAATCAAAACATGAGGGTATAAAGGAAGTAAGACATGTATGTTCTCAAAGGCAAGGAGCTCATACTTGAGATCATATGGGGACTCCACATTGAGGAATGAATAAAGTCAGCAGGAGAACATAATAAAATGTCAAAATCCTAAGAGGTCAAAGCTAGGATTCACTGCCTACTTTAAAAATCTTTCTTCACATTATTTTACCTAGTTGAGGGTGAAACTAACAATTTTTTTTAAGCAAATGCTGTTAAGAATGTTAGACGTACAGTCACTGACTTTGCCTCTCACTATTTCACGCAGGCACAACCCCTCACCAACCTGAGCTCTTTTATAAGAAATAAATGGCTGTTGATGCAGAAGGGATCTTTCTGGACAATGTTAGTTGCAGCCTCTGGCGTCAATCACTGCTGAGAGTGTAACAGACAAAGCAGTTCAAACTGAGAAGCCACAGCACTAAATCAATCATTGCAGAGGGGATTAACTTCAGATGTAACCTGCAGAGGAAAACAATCAAAAGCAAAAGGTTTAGGTAGTAAATAATAGAAATCTGAACGTGTTCATTTTTAAAAAATTATGTTAAATTATTGTTATTGTGTCTCTAGCAAGGATCTGTGGGGATTAAACAAAATCTAGGGCAGATAAATATCATTTGATTCAAGACCTCATTCTATCTCTGTATATTAAATTTGCCAAAGTCGTTCAGATCACCCCAAAACGGCGGATAAGACAACACGTCGATCAAGTATCATTCTTCTTCTTCTTGGGAGCTCTCACACAGATGTAGTTAGATGGTGTTTGAGGTAGAGGGGAACCTGGATACTTCCGCTCATATATATGCTGTCATGACTGGGAGGTGGGGACAGCTGGAGATCTTCTATGAGAAACTGGCAGAAACTTTGTGGCCTTCCCTAGCACAATCTTGGAAGTCACACAATGTTACTTTCACCTTGCAATGTGCATAAAGTCGCAAAGATTCATCAAAGTTAAGGGGAGGGAAAAGACATTCCATCTCTTAATGGGCAGGAGTGTCAGTGAATTTGCAGATGGGTTTTAAAATAATTACATTTTAAAATCATCATGAACTCTACGGTGTAAGAAACTCAGTTCCTGGAAAGACATTTTGGGAAAATATTTTCTGTATATTTCATGCCATTGTTTGACTATAAGTGAAGGTAATCAATGTTTTCAAAGAAGTTGAACTCCATCTGAGTTTACAAAAAAAGATCTTGGAATCATTTTAATTTTGCTTCAAACTGCCATTTCTTATCTTACTGGGTGCGTGAACAGGAGGAGCAAGTTACATAACTTTTTTGGGCCTCTGCTTTATTTGCATCAAAAGAAGATAATTTTTAGGCATGTCAGGAGAACTAAATAAAATAATCCAAATACAAGGTTTAGTACAATACTTTTTTTTTTTTTTGGTTCTTTATTAGTGATATATGACAATAGAGTATAAATTGACTTATTTATACAAACTTGGAGTCCTTTTTATTCAAATTAGGATCCCACTCTTATGGATGTGTGTGATGTAGAGATTCAGTATGGTGTATTCATGTATGTACATGGGAAATTGATGCCCGATGTCTTTCCTATTCCTATCCTCCCTCCCCCGTCATTCAATTTAATGAACATATATTCTTCCCCTCCCCACCCTTGTTGTGTGTTAGTATCTACATATCAGAGAACATTTGACCTTCCAAATAAAAATATGTGTCTTATAATATGTGTTTAACTAAATAATAATAAAAAAATCTCAGTTTCAAGCCCTGTATTTTCAAATCCTCACCTCCTAGCTTTCTTACCTGCTGTGGAGTACCTTGACTTCAAAACTTGATTTAACCAATGATTCTGCTACTTTTTACCTCTGTGTTTAAAATAGTGGTCCACTGCTACCTGGGCACTGGAGGGTAAGGTCAAGGACAAAAAGAGACTCATTTATTACCTTACATCTTTATGGAAATGGTGCATTTTTAACATATACATTATAAAATTCAAAAAGCAAATGAAAACAAACAAAATTTTTAGTGACAAAACATTAGCCAATTTAATAAAATAAGAAATCCTATTTTATCCTAATAGATATTTCTAAATTTCAGGAAAAATAATTGATTTTATATTGATTTTGCCTAGTCTAAAGGCTATTCGAAGTGTATTTTTTTTCCCTTCTTCACTCATAACCAATCATGCTTGCTTTTAAATTATTTACACATTAGCCTCAATTATCCTCAACTAGCTCCTTACCCTACTTCCAGGTAAATACAATTACAGAAAATAAGTCTTCTTAAAATTTCTATGCTTCCCTTAATAGATCGTCATTCCCTGTTAGATCTCCACAGATACGTTGTATAGATTTCCTATTAGGAAACTTTTATTACCCTGAAGAAAATAGGGACTGATCAATAAAATGATTAAAATTAATCACTAGTGTTTTGCTTTGAGTATCTGCTTCTTTGTTCTTTGAATTTCAATCAACTCTTTGCTGTCAACTGGATTGGCTGGCAAATCATTTGATTTCACATGTCAGGAAGAGCTGTCAGAGACACAGCAGATAAAGTGAAAGCCCTTCACTGTACCTCACCCATACCTTGACATGGAGGTAGAGATGCTGTCCCACCTGGATGTGTGCATGTGAATGTCACAAAGAGCTCTGTGGATGGGGTCTGTATTAGTATTTCCAAATACTAATAGGGTATTTGGAAAATAAAAGAAAAATTACACTTAAAATAAAATGATTAAGAGCAAAGTGAGAGGAATCTAATGGGTAATTTGGAGAGTTAAGAAACCCTGAACTAAAGATTGGGAACTCTCTCTCACTGCTTTCTTTCAGAGAGGGTTATATGGAGGACCTCTTTAGACCTTTCTAGATAAACTATTCCTATTCAGGAATCCCCCCATTAATTTAAACTTATTCTTGCTTGCTTCTGACACTTGAAGAGTTTGGATTGATATGATAGTTAATGTTGTCCTGCCCTTGAAAAGGGCCACTGCTTCTTCAAGAAATCCAGGGATCAAGCAGTGTTTGGGGCTGACCTTAGGCCAGGAGATAGGGAGGTAAATTTGCATGTTCTTCAGAAGGACATGTGTTAGGACAAGGTATAGTAAGTATGTGTCGGTCTGACACCCAATATTGGGTGACCTCTTTTACTGCCACTGCTGCTTCCTTTAGGAGTCCTCAGCATGGTAGCTACCTCTAGAGTCTCCAAAACTTGCACAGAAGAACCCCTGTGCCTGCAGCAGCTCTGTACAGGCTGTGTCTTTGTCTTGAAGCCCCATGATGCAGTAGCTCCCATATCGCTCAGCATCCTAATTCAAAAGTGTTATCGTGGATGCTGACTTGTGTTGACTAATTCTCCATCTGTTCTACAAGTGAGATTTCACCCTAGTATGGTACCGATAGACATGGTTGGTCTGTTTTTCTCACTAAGGGGATTGCAAAAATCTCATTCCTTCTTTAGAATCTCATTATTGCAGGAAATGGCCTAGACCTCCTGCCTGCCCTCCACAGCCAGCAGGGGACGCTGTTTTGCTCACCTATATATCAGGCTTTGGGGAGCCTCAGAACCGAGTGAGTGTACAGGGATCAGAGCTCTTGCTTCTCAGACTTTTCTCTGTGAAAAGAAAGTGCCAAACAGAATTTTATTTGCGGCATGAAGTACCTCCTAGCCTCACCAAGTATCTCTCTAATCCTTTCTACACAGATATGAAGGTTCCTGTTGTTTATTCACTTAACAATAATGAATGATAATCATTGAGAAAGAAGAAAGCATCAGGCATTGAGGATACAGTGAGAAAACAGCAGGCCTTGTTGGGACCCTGCATAAAGAAGGACAGAACATAGTTTGTGGTCAACTTTTCTAGCTGTGATAAGCCTATAGAAACCATTTGTATAAAGTCTGAGTTTTTTTTTTTTTCTAGCAGCTAGTAGAGAATTCTGGCAAGAAACTAGCTTTGGTTGGAGAGATGTTCTGAGACTTGTCAAGAGAGAGAATGAGCCTGTGGAGCCTGTGAGATCTGGTCTTGATGAGGCACTGGAAGAAGAGACTCCTCTGCATGAGCTAAGTGGAAAGAGAGGAGGAGGAAAGCAGATCCTGGTGTCCTGCTGTAAGAAGGAATTTTTTTTTGAAAGGAGAAACATGCAGATGGGGAACCCAGGTGTGTGCCTGTGGGAGGCTGTAGTGAGAAGGTGCTGATGAAACTGTCCACTCCTCACCTCAAAGCTGTGCAGGAATAATCTCCATGGACACAGCCAGAAGAGAGGACCTCACTTGAGGGATGCCTTTGCTGATTAGAGGCGTGATGCCTGGTGGATGATAGAACCCAAAGGCCATGGAGACCAGGAACAGGCACCATTCGTTTGGCAGAGATTGAACAGTGGGCAGCTCAGCTGGTACCAACTCAGAGACTCACAGACAGGCAGAGAGCTGCTCTCCAGTGCCCGCAGGATCAAGGACCACTGCTCACCCTCAACTGCACAGGCAAGAAAGCATAAAATAGGGACCTTGGGTAGAACATGTGCTGCCAAGGAAGGAGATCGAGAATAGAACCTGGTTGTCCGTTTTTACAAAAACCCAAAATGAGGCACAAATAATAGAATAAGATACATAGGTTTGCTAGGCTAATGATGCCCAGTTCCATCAACACCTTCCCAGCCTTCCCTACCAACACCCACAGCAGGAAATTGAGGTTTAAACACAGTCTGGGAATCACTAGGCAAGTTTCTGCTTGGAGGTTAGACTTTCTGTAATTATCCCCAAATGCCTTCTGGACTGACAGGCTGGTGGGAACCTTATTTACAGTGCCTGATTTGCTAATTCCCCCTTATAGACATGGTTTTGATTCCACTACAATGATCTATGAGCTTCCAGTCTGCAATTAGTTTCTCTTTGTAGCCCCCTGCTCTATCCAGCAATGCCCCAGAACCCCAAATGCCCTGGTTCCTTTACATGAGGAGTTTCTTCCCAAGCTTTACCAGTGTATCTCTAAGTAACTTAACTGTGCCCTTCTCTTCATGCTGTCTCCACTTCTTTCTCTCACAGTGCTGTGGGAAGAAACTTCTGCTGGTCATTGGAAAATTCCTCCTGCCCTTCAAGCTCTATGACCTCTGGTCTGCAGCCAAGGACTCCCAACACCCTGAGGAAGCATTAGTTTCTCTCTGTGTTGGGCTTGCTGGTCTCTAAGATGCAGAATTCTTGCCATTCTACCTTTCTCCCTCCCTCCCTCTGGTCCACTTTCTTGGTTTCTCTGAGTGGGTGAGGTATATACAAGAGCATCTCCAGGTTGAGCAGTACGTGGTGACCTTCCCAACTCGAAGAGACTCTTGGCCTCAGGGCCTCTAATTACTACAACCTATTTGGGAAATTAAGGCAATGGGTATGGTCTAAAATGAACACCAAGTCACAAGTTGCAGAGTTTTTGAGTTCCAGGCCCAGCCAGGGATACAAATGAGGGCCTTAGAAAACTTGCTCCTCTATAAGAGCAATAAGGGCGTAAAAGCACTAGCAAAAAAAAAAAAAAAAAGTCAAAATGAGCTTCCAAAACTTTAGAAATTACTCCTTATCAATTTAAGGAGTAATTATTTAGGAAAAATAGCTGAGTCATAGTAAAAACAAGGTTTATAGTGTTTTAATTTGCCCTGTTCTTGTGTTCCTCTCCTGGTCTGCAGTAGCCTTAAAATTAACAAACAGACTTGCAGCCATGAAAACCAATAGCCTTGTAGTCACAGAAAAGGTAAAAACAATTTGAGGGCTCCCGGATGCCACATCTGTAGGAATTGCCACAATCTGAACTGTCTTAAACACTGCTGCGTTTTATGGATTGAATGTTGGTGTCCCCTCAAATTCATATGTTGAAATCCAAACACCTGATGTGATGGTATTCGAAGATGAGAATTTGGGAAGTGATTAGGTCCAGAAGGTAGAGCCATTGTGAATGAGACTGGTGCCTGTGTTAGACAAATTTTTAACACTGTGACAAAATACCTCATAAAATCAATTTGGAGGAGGAAAGGTTTACTTTGTCCCATGGTTTCAGAGGTGTCAGTCCATGGATAGCCGGTTCCACTGCTTTTGGCCCAAGATGAGGAAGA
The DNA here is from genome assembly GCF_047511675.1 of Marmota flaviventris. Lineage (NCBI taxonomy): Eukaryota > Metazoa > Chordata > Mammalia > Rodentia > Sciuridae > Marmota > Marmota flaviventris. The sequence continues at coordinate 73,682,193 of NC_092512.1, forward strand.
ACATCATGGTGAAAGGAAATGGTGGAGGAAAGCTACGCAGCTCACTGGCAGCCAGGAAGTAGAAGGAGAAAGGTCAAAGAAGAGGTCAGGGACCAGACAAACTCTTCCAGGTCACACTTTGAGTGACCCACTTTCTCCAACAAGGCCTTATCTCCTACAGCTTCCACCACCAGCCAATTATATCACCAAATTATAAATTCATCCATGAAAGAATACATTGATGAGGTCATAGTTCTCATGATAGAATCACTTCCCCAAATCCTCACCCTGAACAGACACTTCATATCCAAACCATAATACTGCCTTTGTAAAAAATGACACTGGTAGAGCACCTTTCTTCCTTACGTGAGGTTGAAGGGAGAAGACAACTATCTCTGAACCAAAGCAAGCCCTCTCCAGACACTGAATCTTCTGGCAGCTTACATCTATAGTCAGTTGGTTTGGGGCTAGGGCATCAAGACTATTCACTGAGGAAATAATAGCTTCTTCAAAAAGTAGTTCTAGGACAATTGCATATCCACATGAAAAAAGAGTGAATCCGGATCTTTATCTCATGGCATGGACTAACAATGGAGGAAGACTGAAAACTCTTAGAAGAAAATATGTGAACAGATCCGGGTGACTTCAAATTAGTCAATGGTTTCATCGATATGAGATAAAAGACACAAATGACTAAACAAACAAAATGCAGAGACCTTGGGCTTCATCAAAATTTAAAACTTTTCAAATTTGAAAGATATCATTAAGAGTAAAAAGACAGTTTCTAGGATGTGTGAAAATATTTGCAAGTCATATACCCAATAAGGGACTTGTATTCAGAATATATAAATAATAATTGCAGACTAACAATAAAAAAAAAATCAAGTAAATTAATTGTAAAATGGGCAAAAGATTTGGACACATTTCTCCAAAGAAGATATAAAAATGGCCTATAAACATATGAAAGGATGTTCAACATCATTAATCAATAGGGACATACAAATCAAAACCACAATGAGATATCACTTCACACCCGCTAGGATGGCTAGAATCCAGAAGACAGAAAATAACAAGTGCTGGCAACAATGTGGAGAAGTTGGAACACTTATACATTGCTGTCAGAATGCAATATGTTACCGCCACTGTGGAAAAGAGCCTGGCAATTTCTCAAAATTTTGAACATAGATATTCATATTATCCAGAAATTTCATTCTTAGCATGTACCTAAGAGAACTAAAAACATATGTCCACTCAGAAAACTTCACAAAAGCCAAAAGGTAGAAGCAACCCAAATATCTGGCAAATGGTAACTGGAAAAACAAAATACAGACTATTTACACAATGGAATATTATTCATTGATAAAAAAGGAGTGAAGTTCTGATAGATCCTATAATATTATTGAACCTGCAGCTTAATATTTAAAAGAAATAAGTCTTTAACATAAAAAATAACCCATCAATAAATGGGCAAAGGAACTGAACAGGCATTTCACAGAAGAATAAATACAAATGCTCAAAAAAAAAGAAAAAATGTTCAACATCTCTAGCAATTAGAATAATGCAAATTAAAACTACACTGAAATTTCATCTCACTCCAGTCAGAATGGCAATTATCAAGAATACAAATAACAGTGAATGTTGGTGAGGATGTGGGGGAAAGGGTACACTCATACATTGCAGTGGCATTGCAAATTGGTGCAACCACTCTGGAAAGCAGTATGGAGATTCCTAAGAAAACATGGAATGGACCCACCATTTGACCCAGTTACCCCACTCCTCTGCATATACCCAAGGACTTAAAATCAGCATACTACAGTGATGCAGCCACATCAATGTTTATAGCAGCTCAATTCACAATAGCTAAACTGTGGAACCAACCTAGATGCCCTTCAACAGGTGAATGGATAAAGAAAATGTAGTACATATGCACAATAGAATATTACTCAACCATAAAGAGAAATAATATTATGGCATTTGTCAGTAAGTGGATGGAACTGGTGACTATCATGCTAAGTGAAATAAGCCAATCCCCCAAAACTGAGTTTCTCTCTGATATGCTGATGCTAATCACAACAAGTTGGTGGGGGACAGGGAAGAATAGAAGTACTTTGGATTAGACAATGGGGAATGAAGGGAAGGGAGGGAGAATGGAAATAGGAAAAATACTAGAATGAATTGTACATTACTTTCCTATGTTCATATATGAATACACGACCAATGTAATTCCACATTGTGTACAGCCAAAAGAATGAAAATTTGTACTCCATGTATGTATAATATGTGAAAATACACTCTACTATCATATATAAATACAAAGAACAAATTTAAAAAAGTAAGTCATAAAGCTCTTCACTTACATCCATATATAAAGTCCCAAATATGCAAATCCCTAGATAGAGAGGGTAGATGAATGGTTTTTAAGGGGAATGAAGAGTGACTGCTAATGGGTATTGGGTTTCCTTTTGGGGTGATCGAAGTATTCAAAGGTTAGATTGCAATGATGAATGCACCACTCTGATTATACTAAAGATAACCAAGTGTTACATTTTAAAAGAGTCAATTTTATCATATGTGAAGTATATTTATATAGCTGTTATAAAAAGAAGTCTATTAATGAATAACACTTAAAAAGGTGGATTGTTAAAGTTGCTATACATTTTATGTAATTTATTTATAAGAAAAGATAAATCTATTTGTAGAGAGTCGTCTTTATTCATTTTCTATATATAAACTTCAAGTCCATTTGTAGGGTGAACTGTCTCTCATGGGCTTATACACAAACTTACCTGCCACCTGGAATCTCCCAGGTGAAATTCTATTCTGTTTCCCAAATCTAAAGCCAGGCAAACTTCACTTTCTGAGGAGGTCAATATGTACAGAATGCGGTGGTAAATATAAATCCTACTGAGAACAAGCATCTGTATTTCAGATCCTGAGAAACAAACTGATTTGAAAAATGAAAGATTTATTCACAAATAAAGGGGTATGGTCATCAATCTTTCATTCTTTCAATTCTCAAATATTTATTTGACCACCTACATCTGTGAGGTTTAAGTTTTTAAATTGGAGCTGGGAAAAAAAATTTCTGAACAACAACAAAAAATTCTTGCCCATTCAAAGAGAAAACAAATAGTAAACCCATCAGTAGATACTTAGTACAAGCTCAAGTATATTTTGGCTCACAGTTTCAGAGATTCAGTCAACGGTGGGCCAACTTCACTGCCCTGGATCCAACATGAGGCAGAACTTCATGGCACAAGGGTCCAGTGGAGAAAAGCTGCTTAACTCATGGTGGCCAGGAACCAGAGAGAAGATAGGGGAAATGAGAGGCGGTGAATATGAACTCTTCCAAGGCATGTCCCCAGTGACCTGCCCTGCAAGCCATGCCTTACCTGCCTGTAGTTACCACCCAGTCAATCCATTCAAACTAGAATGGACTGATTAGGTTACAGCCCTGACAAACTATGCAACCAGCCTAGGTGCCCTTCATCAGGTGAATGGATAAAGAAAATGTGGTACCTATGCACAATTGAATATTTCTCAGCCATAAAGAAAAAATGAAGTCTAATAGTTACTCTTTGAAGAGAGACCTAATTGAAGTGAGAGAGATAATCAATGTGAACATATCTTTCTAAAGGGAGGAGAGTGTGTTTTATGGTTTGGATGTGAGGTGTCTCCCCAAATCTCATGTGTGAGACAATGCAAGAAGGTTCAGAGGAGAAATGATTGGGTTGTGGGAGTCTTAACCCAATCAGTGAGTTAGTCACCTAATAGGGACTAACTGAGTGGTAACTGAAGTGGGAGGGTATGACTGGAGGAGGTGGGAATTGGGGGCGTGGCTCTGAGGTATATATTTGTATATGGCCAGTGGAGTTTCTCTGTTTCCTGATCACCAGGTGAGCTGCTTCTCTCCACCACACTCTTCCACAATAATGTTCAGCCTCACTTTGAGCCTCAAGGAATGGACCTGGCGGTCTGTGGACTGAGTCCTCTGAAACTGTAAGCCTCCAGATAAACCTTTCCTCCTCTACAATGGTGCTGGTTGGGTCTTTTAGTCACAGCAGTGGGAAAATCTGACTAAAGCAGTGTCCAAAGGCCTGAGGCAGGAGGGTACTGGGAAAGTCTGCAACTGCAACTGCGTTGTGGTTGCTGGAGCCCAGGGTTCAAAGGAGTGAATGGACAAGCCAAGATCAGAGAGGATCCAGAAAGAAGATGGTGTAAGGCCTTGTAAGATCTTTGAGTTTTATTCTAATGTCCATTGAGAAATTAAAAGCCAAGATTTTTAAAATTATTTTTTTCAGCTCTGATGTTCATGAAATGAATCCAACATTCATTAGAAGACACATAGTCCCAATTTTTCCAAATTTATGATAAAATCCGATCTCCCATTTCTTGGGCACTTGCATATGTATACTCCAAGAAAGTCATGAAAACTTGAAATGCCAAATGCTTGCTTTCCAACTTACTTCATAATTTTAAAAATCTTTTACTGTGTGAGAGAGTACTTCCAGTGGTAAAGCACAGGCAGGAAGAGATGGTGTCTGTCGACTGGGTTTGCAAGATTTTCTGGTCTTCTCCCTTCAGTGTGCCATGGGTATGAAGAACAATTCAGTTGTGTCCACTTGATACCAAAACAGTTGTCCAACCAAGCAAATAAACAAAAGCTTCCAGGAAAATGATAAGTTGATTTGTCAGTGTTTTCATTTATTTTTAAAAGTTGGTTGTTTTATTGTTTTTGCTACAGGCTTAGATTTCTGGAAATAAGGAATTTAATCAGTAAATTTCTAGCTAAAAACATTCATCCCCATGAAGTAGAGAGAGAATTAAAGACACATGGCATGAAAAGCTATTTTCTCTCTTCTATTTATTTGGGAAAAATTAGTAACCCATATGGTGCGGACCTCATAGGCAATATTTGCTTTCATCACCACCCCCCACCCCAGCACTTCAAAGAAAGAAGTTTCCAGCATAGCACAGATAGCTCCACTTCCTCAGTGCACTCTTGAGAAATGAACTAAGTTTTATGAACGATTTCCTGAGACAAGAGGAGGGAGTGGGAAGCTGAAACCTTACTTTATTTATAACATTTCATTTAAAAAAAAATCCTCCTTAGACATTATCTCTTCTCTGGGCTCATTATTGAGAGCTGTTCATTCTGGGCCTCCTCTTGAAGTGTGTAAAATACATTCTCAGCTATTCTGGGCCAGCATACATATTCTATGGGTGGAAAAGGAAATACCTACTAGTTAGTAGATAAGAGCCTTTTATTTTATTTTTTTCAAGCATGCCCAATTGAGGGAGAGCCCAGCTCTACATTTTCTATTCTACAAAAAAAAAAAAAAAAGTTTAAGTAAAAGGTCTGGAAAGGAAGAATATAACTCTGAAATAGTAGAGGATCCCTCTATGAAAATGTGCTGGCTACACTAAGGTGAGTACTGGAACATGGACTGCATTTCTGGAGCTGAGACCAGACTTTGGAACATGGTACCCGGAGAGGGTGCCAACCATGAGAAGATGTTAATATCTAAAAGACTCAGTATTTGGGAGATTCCATGCAATTTCTAGAAGTGAGAAGGGAGGTAAAGGAAGGAGTTCCCCGAAATAAAATGGAATATGTTCATAGGGTGGGCTCATATCCCTTGGTAGACAGAGATCTATACAGGCAACAAAAACACCATATGTACATTTATGACTTCAAACACTAGGTCCCACCTAGGAAAGAAAGAGAATTGGAAGTGACGGACGGAGTTGGTAAGAGTGAGATCCATCTTTCTAGTCCTGTCTCTCATGGGCTTGTACACAACTTACCTGCCACCCAGAATCTTCCAGAAACTGTTGGTATTCTATTCTATTTCCCAAAACTAAAGTCAGGCCAACTTCACTTTCAGAGGAGGTCAATGTCGCCCACCCTATGAACATATTCCATTTTATTTTGGGGAACTCCTTCTTTTGCTTTTCCTTCCCACTTCTAGAAATTGCATGGAATCTCCCAAATACTGAGTCTTTGTCTGATATTAACATCTTCTCATGGTTGGCACCCTCTCTGAGGGCTGATCAGGACCACCTGAGAGGCCTCACTAGGAGACAAGAAGGAATAGAATATGGGCTTGGCTGCAGTTTGAAGGCAGAATTTCAGGTCCTATTGTCAAGAATACAAAAGCATGACCTTTAACTTGGAAATTCTATCAGATAAACATGACAGAGACACCCATCAACACATATCAAATGTGTTAGTGTCCTGCTTAAGCCTGGTGTCCTGCCCAGTTCTACCCTGACTGGACATTTTTTCACTTTCTGACCTAGTCTCTGAGCATTGATCTTTCCTGCTCAACAACAATTTAGTCTGAGGAACCAATCTCTGTGAATCTGTTACCTATCCCACCTAAACTATGTGCATTTTTTACCCAGATGGTCTGGGAACAATGATGAATTCATTGGGCAGCATGACTGTACTGGTTGGAATTTCACGAACCAGTGGACCATAGGAAAGGAGAAAGAGGGAATCTGAAGAGTTATAAAACCATTTACTTGTCACATATAAACTGGAGGAATGAAGACAGAATACCCAGGTTGCCTCAAGTTTATTCTGGTGGGCCATCACCTCTTGGGACTGCTCATCATGAACCCACACTGCAGTCTTTCCCCTTTGTGTTTGGAAAAACTTTGCCTTCTGTATATTTCTCTATGAACGTAGCATACCCTTCAGTTTTGAATTCCACAAGCACATCTACACAATCCATTAGTATTTACAGCTCTGACATTTGGCAAGGAATTTTGACTCTGCCCAGGTGAGAAGCAATAAAACTCCCTTGTGTGACAAATTGCTTTGGTATTGAGGGTCACTGCCTGAGTGCGAGCACAATAAAAAATCAGTCAAGGAGAAAACTAACCAGGCCGGAGTGTATCCCTAATAGTTATGCTGTAATGAAAATTTAACTTATTATCTAAAAACTAAGCTACCATTTCTGATCTGTCTTGAAGGCAGACATTTAGAGTTGTTTGCTAATGCACCCCTAGACATTATTTTAATCATTTCCTTTATTATGCTCTTAATGGCAAGGGCACTAAAAATTTTTGACAATGAATTAATAAAATATCAGATGTGTACTTTTCACAAATCAATTCTTTAAACATATAATCATTGAAAACCTCCTATGCATAATGATGGAGAAGATGCAAAGACCCTAAATAAAAGGGATCACTGCAATTCTGCACAAAATTGACTAATCATAGGATACAAATATCACATGGAAACTGATAAGCTGCCTCTTGCTACTTTAGTGACCAACCCTGGATTTGGACTTTTTGTCACAAGTACCTGTGGGGCCCACACATGATAGCCTTCCAGCATGTTGACTGACCCTTCTAGGACACAGGTGCCGATCCTCCTATTGACTCTCCAGGGTTTAGCACGGCATATGATTCCCAAATGTACCCCAAAATATTTATTTAAAAAAACTTAATTCAGTCTGTAATGAAATTATCATTCATATCATCACCAGCTAAATCTCAATTGATAGACCCATAGAGTCAGCCAAAATTTACATAAAAAAAAAACACTTGAAGCAAAAAGAGAGTTGAAGATTAGATGATCATAGTTAGAAAACAGGGTCATCAGGGAAACCCATGTCTCTTTTCATGTCTCCCAGCTTATCTGAGATAACCTGTAATATTTACATGTTTTCTGTCTATGCTGCAGGCTTAATGAGTCATCATACAATTATCTAACTGGACTCTCTGTCCTGGCTATCTCTCTAAATGTAGAAGATTACATCCTGAGTAATTCAAATTACTCATTAGTTTACTTGTTGCTCATTCCTGGGGTATATAGCTGGTAACTCATAAATACCATTCTATCTAACCAGTGTTAATTAGGACAAAATCAACCCCTGTAAATGAAACAATATTCATAAGATCCCTGAAATGTACCTAGGAAACTCACAAGAATCCATTTTCTACCCTTCTTCATTCCATAAACATAAAAATCTAACCCACAGCATTATGCTCTCTCTCTCAGGTGATGCCCTTAACATTTGCACTTCTTATGGGGGTGAGTGAAACACGTGTAGTCTTTGGCAGATATTGAGTCATCCTTTTCTAAAATTGCTCCCTATTCTTGCCCCTTCAGGCCCTTTTATAGATAGAAGCAGAAGGGATCTAACCTTCCCCAGTGACACTGATGTGATGTGGCTGTCCCTGACTAATCAGAGCCATGTCCCACTTCAGTGAAACCCTAGGTCTTGCAATGAGCATTTGCCCCATCTCCCCACCTTCCCCGACTGCTCAGCTTCTCACAATCATTCCAATCATAGTTTGGGCAAGGTAGAATATTGCCCTTGATAATCTATGCTTATTTTCTAAGCGATTTTCCAGCGTTTTGTTATTTACTTTTCCTGAAAATTTCTCCTTTGTCACCTAAGACATTTAATTGACCTCTTCAGCCCATCGTCTCTGTGTATTCAAAGGTACATGGGATATCTAAGCCCATTCAGGAAAAAGAGAGTGGTCAAATTTCCTCACTGCAAATTCATAATTTAACCAGAAGATTTAATTTCCTTATCATGATCAGTTGCCCTTAAGGTGACATTCTTTTTCAACAGGAGGTCAGCATCTGCACACTCTGTTACATTAGATCTTTGCTCCTGATAGCCCAATTACGGGCAGAAGTCAAGGTGTCCCAAGGAAACAGTCAGGTTGGTAAAACAACTGCTGAAGATTTTAGGCTTGGATATCAGAAAGTACAGTTTCATCTGGTTTCTTAATCTTAAAATACATTTTATGTACTTGACTTTGACATATTGATAGAGGGGAAAAATCAACACACTCAAAGAATATAATAAAGACCAATTTTGGCAACTCATCCTTAGTGATTGGTTTTTTGGAACCAAAGCTTGATTTATTATAAAAAAAAATGACTACATTCCATACAAATCTAGTCACAAGGGTTAGAACTTTGTTCATTGTGAAATATAGGGAAAAATGTCTTGGATACAAAAGCTAATGACTTCAAAAATGCTCCTAGATTATAAAAATGAAATTTACTTCATGTACATGGAGCAATCTTGAGAATATATATGTACGGGGTATGTATACACACATATATTTGTATTTTGCATGTTGACATCTTGCTATTTGAAAATAATCAATCCTACCCCAGTTCCCAGGATTAGTACCTGTACTGACCCCTCATTATTGACTCCTGCAGTTCCATCCATTGTCCCTACCAAGGCCTCTGGAGCCCACCCTCCAGGAAGTGCTTTGGCTGGGCTCACTTCATGTCTGGCTTCTGGTCTAATAAAAATGAAGCATTAGCAGGAGACACAGGTTGGAAAGAGAAAGAAATCAGAGCAGCTATTCCTTAATCTCCCTTCCACAGATTAGCAATGGCTCCATCCCATGACCAAGGGCACATCTCACATTCAGTGATCTGCCCCTAAAACTGCTTGCTGTTTTGCCCCTTCAGACCTAGCAGTAGTGACAGCTCCCTGTTTGATTTTGCTTAGTGCTCTTTACCATTTCCAGTTGATTTTTTTAACTCTACCTGAATCTTTGTAAATTGTGTCATCATTAAAAATCTCATTTGCTTGTTTTGAGTGTGCCACCTGTTTAATATCAGATCCTTAGTAACCAATATTTAGTTCCTCTCCATAATTGGAATAGCATCATTCTTACCAAGTGTTCTGCCCAGTCTCATTTTCAGGACCCAATCTGACCTACCATGGTGGGAATTAAGCAATTCCAATTTCTCTATCTATTCAGACTTTGCATCAAATCTTGCCCTTAGGTTGATGGGTTCTCAGATACAAGTCAACGGGGCTCACTGTCATGCTTCTTTCCTAGGAATCCAAAGCAAAGACTATGCTTTGTATCTTTGACAAAAGGAAATGGACTTTTGTCTTGATTCTGAGGACAGACCCTTATTCTGTTCCTCAATTAATTGCAATAAATTGATTTCCTTCGTGATTCCTCTTGAGTCTTTCCCATCTTCAGACCCTCCAAGACTAGGGAAATGGAGGCTGAGTGGAGCAGCCTAGAGGCTTTGTCCAATGGGATGACTGATCCACATTCAGTTTTCCACTACCCTTGAGGCCAGAAGAGGCATGCCACTCATGATTAATGCTCCTCAGATTTTGAAACCTTCTAAGTCACCCTTGGTATGATGTTAGAGAGACAAGAATAAAGAGTTTCAGTTGCTACCTCTTTCCTTAACCTGTTAACTGATTGCTTGAGGCCTTTTCCTTACGGTCCTCTAACCACCATTAATTTCTCTATTAAAAAGCCAGTCTCATGAATCTGATGAGTGTGTCAGGATGATAACTTGGTCTAGTTGCCTAAAGTTCATTCTTCAGCATTTTTTTTCAGTCCCACCCTTCTTCATAGTCCAGCAACAGTGAGCATAGACATTTACTTTCCTAACTTTAACTTTCAAATGAGATTTTTGCAAATCATGACTGAGAAAATAGATGAAAAAGAGAAGTATGGATAGACAAAGCCTGTTTTGATCATCAGAACACAGATCCATAAAGGATTTCAGACATTATGGTATAAACTGGGTACATGGACTTCTTCAGGGGTTGGTATACTTCTGTTGGAAAGCCAGTTAAGGGGAAGGGTATTAGAACCTCAAGGTAAGTCTCATTATCAGACATAAATTTGTGTGTACCTCTTTCTTCTGGAGATGGAAGATGGTGAATGCACGCACCATAGTAAGCAGAAAGTGTAATAGATAACATTGGATATGCCTAGGCTGGGACCCAAAAGTAGCATATTAAGGTTTCCCCAGAGGGCATGAGAGACAAGATGATGTCAAACATGCTTTGGAGAAACATGGTCTGTGATAAAGTCAGTGGACCTGAAAACATCTCATATTTTGTAGATGGAATCCAATGGTAGAGGGCAGAGTAGAGCAAGAAATACTTCAGCATTTTCCAACATGAAGGACAATCATGCAAGACCAGAACATTTCAGTGGATTCTATTGGATTCTAATGGCCACCCACCAAGTACTGCACTGTGTTCCTTCCCACTTGATTTACTAGTATGTAACCTTCTCATCCTTCCCCCCAAAAGCTTCTATACAACCTCAACCTAGGAGGGGAGACACAGACTACTGATTTTTTCTACTACCAGTTAAAGACAGCATCACAAAGAATGCAGATTATTAAAAATAATTTATGTTTGCATGACAAATCTGTGGCCTATGAAATCTATGCCAGTTACATGACATTTAAAAGAGATAATGCATTTGAGATGTCAATTTGAAATTTTGAAGCTTTGTCTTAAAGATTTAATAATAAAAAATAGAAACTAAATTTGCTGACCATTTTGAATAAACAGACTTTCAAAAATAATTCAGGTATCTATTGGTATCTTTACCAGATATGATTTGTGAGCTGTATACCTCTGTGCATTCCACTTTTTGTCCAAGTATCCATCCAACTTCTTTGGCTACATGATCCCAGGGAGGAAGGCTCGATGATTTATGACAGGTTTAAGCCAATCATAGTGACCCTTTTCACCTCCAAAGATTGGCTACGTGTGCCAATCATGTCCTATAAGATGTGAACATAAATTAATTGTGGGGCTTCTGGGAAAAGTGTCTTTTACTAGGAATGAGACTTGTGAGAGGAAAGTATTTTTTTGTCTCTAAATTTTGCCACATCAACTTAATACCTGTAAGCGGAGTTGGCCTGATGATGTCCGCCTGGAAAGACCGAAGTGCTTCATAGTCTGCCTTAACCGATGCTGGCAGCAACTATCTCCTGAATTTGTGTTGAGTTGATATATTCATTATTTTTAAAGCAGGATAAGTGTGTATGTGGGAGCAGGCAGGGGGTTTTATTATGTGGAGCTAAAATCAGCTTGAATATTAGTTTTAATGACATATTTATAACTGAGAATAATTTCCCCCAAGTGAAATATATTCTGCAATTAAAACTCCATTTTAAGATAGCCATTGCTATTATTTGTTCTTATACCCCATAAAAAGCTCATGTACTAGGCGGTGCATCAAGATTATGAGAACCATAATAATTTCTACAGACTACTGGGTGGTAGGCAGTAGGCAGGTGCAGTGGGGTTTGAGGAAGTAGGTCACTGTGGATGTGGTCTCTGACTGTATCTGTCCAGGGACCTTTATCTCTCTCTGCTTCCCAGTGGCCATGAGCTGAATAGCTTTCTTCCATCATACCCTCCTGTCCTCATGTTCTGCCCATCTCAGGCCCAGAGCCATGGAGGTGGCTGACTGTGGACTGAGATCTGAAACTATGAGCCCAAAATAAATTTTTTCCCCTCAAGTTGTTCTTTTCAAACCATTTTGTCACAGTTAGCCTATCTATGATCTGGCCAATGGTATCAGGCCTGAGCTAGTCAGAAGCAAAAAAAAAAAAAAAAAAAAAGATTCTGTTTAGAACTTTGGATGAAATTCTTTGAAAGAAGAAATGATGATTTTAATGGTTATGTATTAGAGGAGAACATAAAAATAAATCAGCATAACGGAAGCTTATCTAATTTTCTAGGAATTACACTCATTCACCCTTATCCCTTGGAAGCCTGAGAAATATTTCCCAATATGCTCAAAGAAGGTAGTTTTACCCTCAGATGTAGACAGGAAAATTTGAAAGCAATTAAACCTATTTGGTCCCTTTAAAAAATTTCTGCCTGAGGGAAATTAGTCAATGGAGGGAAACATTTCAGAAAGCCCACAGCTTTAAACAGAATGTCATTGTTAATGATTTTCTATCATCTTTGTAACACACACTTCTACAGTAATTGCTGTTCTCTGACCTACTGGTCAAATGGTATTTTTCAGTTGGGAAAAATTATGTCTCTGTCATAAAGCACGGTACTGAATTTTCTAAATCACTATTAATAATTTCAGGGAGAAGTCACAAGAAATAAGTGCTATCAAAATTAACTGTGCACATAAAGTCATTTCCAAATGCATTGCTTTACTCTTTGTAATACTCCACACGAATATGAGAAAGCAAATAGCAAGAGTGCTAAATGTATAGCACAGTTGAACTGAACATCTAGCCAAGTGGCAAAGTAAGATTTTTAACCTTAAAATAATCAGATAGATGGAGGATCTATTGCTCATGCACACATACTCACTGAAAATGAAAGCAACACTCACTACATCAGAGACTACAAAAGAGAAGAGATCCTCTGGAATCAGACTTTGGGAGGCTAACTCCTTCTGACAGCACTAGTGAGCTTCTCCTGGCCAGGAGATGTTCATTTAAATTTTTTTTCAATTTCTATTCACCCAATGATGTTTCGTAATTTGAGGTTTTACCATGCAGAACAAGTTACTTAAGCTAACTGTAGCTTGAAGCTTCTATAAGGAATTCAGCTTAGAATCTTTCCTTTCTTGCCCTCATAGGGGAAATCCTATAAATGCTCAAAAAATCTCATAGAAGATAAGGAATTAAGAGTAACTGGATCTGTATCAATGATCACAAAAGCTGAACCATAAGCCAGGTTGGTAAAAATGGAAAGGTCATTATAATGGGTTATATTTCTGAGCCATGGATGATATGCATTCTTACTGTTGATGCTTTGTATCTGCAGTTCTATCATTGAACTAAAAAGACTTATGCAAGTAATTCTGAAATTGTGCATGGAGAAATTGTTTAATTACTTATTGTTGAAGGATTTCCATGCTTTATATTGCTTTTCCTCAGATTCATTGTCTGTCTCTGCCTCAATTAGTATGCAATTGACCAGGAAACTTTCATACTATAAAATATTCCTCTTGATAATTTGAGCTCACAAGTAAGTCAAAATTGTTAAAGAACATTTTTGAGAGACACAGTTTTTGGAAGGCACATGGGTCAAAAGCCCTGGGTGCCAGTCTGATTCTACTGTGGGTTCTTAGGTGCATCTGTTAATCTCTCTCTGGGTCTCAAACTCCTTATCTGATAAAGAGTGATGGTAATATCTAAATCACAGGACTGTTAGCTCAAACTATGGAATCAGTGGCTAAACAACAAAATGTTCTTATGTGAGTTTTTTCCATGTGTCGAAGGAGCCATGATGTGGTGATCAAATAATTAGTAGACTTGGGTTGATAATAAATTAATACATTTAAATACATACTGATGTAACAACTACCTCAAGAATCTTAGGAAGAACTATTCTGCATTTTTATCAATGGTAAAATTTTGTCAATCTATGAGCATCTTTTCCTGACTTAACTACCTATCCTTTCTTCATTCATGAAACTCTAGAGGTGAAGATATTTTCCATACTACCACATGTCATTTTAGGGTTACTTTTATGTCCTTTATATGCACACCACCAGTTTGGCATCTTGATAATTCACCAGGCACTGTTAGACAATAGTAAGTAGTAAGTGAAATAAGTTTCCCAGTAACAATTTCTTCCTTTCCTTTGAAACAATATTAAATATTTGTCATACACATATAAATGTAGAGAAATATATGTATTATACGTAGCCTGAAAAAAATATGCATCTGTTTAATAAACATTGATTGCACTCAGTGGTCATGCAAATTGAAACAACTTTACCAGGTCCACATGAGCTCTTCGAATGAACAAGTTGCTAAATATTGAGGCTTGACTTCCTACAATCATGTAAATTTGTTGAATTAAGATCCAATGACTAGAACTCTACAAAATGCAAAATCCTTTAGGGAAAAATATTCTTATTCATTGCTCTTTCTAGCAGAAAAGAGAATACTTTTGTTTAAATTAAGTATAATTTCTGCTTAATTTATTACTTTGTATTGCAATTTGAGATACACTAAGCATGAAATCATCCCATAAATATAAATTCTCTTTTACTCTGGATGTGACAGAGTGGAATAATGTTGGCTACTTTTTTCTGAAGTATCTAAAAGATGGAAAATGGACTAAAAATTGTCCATGCACTTTACTTTCTAAATGGAAGGCTTGTCTCTTTCTAAAGTTACAGGCATAAGGAGTAGCTAAAACTGAACTAAAAGTGAAATTCCTTTTTTTTTTTTTTTACATTTTGATAACTATTGCTAGTAAGTTCAAGAAGTTCTCTAAGATTATTTA
Organism: Marmota flaviventris; assembly: GCF_047511675.1. Classification (NCBI taxonomy): domain Eukaryota; kingdom Metazoa; phylum Chordata; class Mammalia; order Rodentia; family Sciuridae; genus Marmota; species Marmota flaviventris. Next base: position 73,697,216 of record NC_092512.1, read on the forward strand.
TGTTTTTCACTTTTAATCTTCAGTAGTCTGCAATCAATTCATATTGTTATTTTGATCATTTAATATTCATACCCAGTCCTTAAATTTCCTTAAAAAATCTAAAAAACAGTCTAATTGGGAGGACTTGACATGTGACATCAGGGTAATTGAGAGTCATAATGGCAGCTGAGCTGTTTTTCCTCCTCTGCTTATCAGTATTCTCCTCATTAGGAAAGAGTTAAATTCTATCTGATCTCTGTCCTTAGGAATGCATCAAATCTTTTAACCACAAGAGAATTGGGGTTTGAATGGAATGACAATTATATGTGTTTAGAATTATAGGGAGAGAAAAATACAAAAGGAATTCAGAATTAAGTTGGGGAGTAAATAACTTAGTGAATATATTCAAATGGTGAAAAAAAAAGCAATAGAGGGGTTACAGACAGACCGGATGATGCAGCTAAAAAGCTGAGGAAAGGATGAGGTAAAGATGTAGATTTCACCAAGGAGATTGTGGGCATGGAACCAACCCATCTGAAGGGTCTTAGAGAAACAGGCATAGCTCTTGGTCTTGGAAATACCCTGTGGGCATTAGTCCATGTGCCCAAAATACTGTTGGCACTTCCTGTCTCTTTCCTGTTCCATCCTTACTGACATTGCAAGTTTCGTACATGCATCCCATTGTCAAGTGTCTGCCTTTGCCTCTCTGTAGAATGCATTTTAACACAGCATGGAATATATCTTGTTCTAGTTCTGACCCCAATACCTCCCTTTCCCTTTCCTTTCCCCCACGCCCTTCTCTCTTCACTATATTGATCTTCCTGCCATTTACTCATAGGTATTTATTAATTAATTTCTTGTGGATGTACACGATGGTGAGATTCACTATGGTATATTCATATACGTACATAGAAAAGTTAAGTCAGATTCATTCCTCTGGCTTTCCTTTCCTAATCCCCCCCTCCCTTCCCTTCATTCTCCTTTGTCTACTACACTGAACTTCTATTCTCCCCCTCCTGCCCTGTTAGAGTCTGTAAACAAGTCTGGATGGCGCCTGGCATTTTGCCAGAGGGAGTGGTTTGTGAAGTAGCGCCAGTGAGCCAGTAAGTGTGGAGATTCCTTATAGGTTGATGGATGTATCTAGTTTATGCTAATTAAGATAAGCTGTGCAAAATGTATAAATACCTCTGTTGTCCTACAATAAACGGCTCCCACTCCTGCTGTATCAATCTACACAAGTTGTTTGTCACCCCCCGGTTATTTTGCTACAGCCGGACTTTGGCACTGCCCCTTATTGTGGGTTTGCTTCCACATATTAGAGAAAACATTCAACCTTTTTTTTGGGGGGGGGGAGGATTTCCCTTAGCATGATTGTCTCCAGATCCATCCATTTACCAGGAAATTTCATAAAGTGATTCTTCTTTTATGGCTGAGTAATATTCTATTGTATATGTATACCACATTCTCTTTATCCATTCATCTGTTGAAGGGCACCTGGGTTGGTTTCATAGCTTAGGTATTGTAAATTGTGCTGCTATACACATTGATGTGGCTGCATCTCTGTAGAATCCTTTGAATATATTCTGAGAAGTGGGATAGTGGTTCAAATGGTGGTTCCATTCCTAGCTTTTTTGAGGAATTTCCATATTGCATTCCAGAGTGGTTGCAGTCTCACTAACAATGTCTGAGTGCACCCTTTTCTGTAATGAGTCCCAAATAGAATTTCCCTCAATAGACATTCATACCCACCACCATCTACTCCCAAGCAATGATCCAGTCTCAGATTCATTTAATGCCCCTTTTGTCTATTACTGGGTCAGGACTTCTCACTGAGTTGCCTTCAGGCCACCTACATCTTAATCATCTGAAATGTTTTTCCTCTTCATTCTCAGATTTCCCAGAGAAGCATGCCTGGAAGCCACCTTTTGAACAAGTTATCTGGGCAATTTTCCAACACAAATCTGGTAGTCACATTGAATAAGTTACTGTCCTGCCAATAATCTGCTTTTCAATTCTGGCTATCTTAGTCTGTTTTGGCTGCTCTAATAAAACACCTTAGGCTTGATAATTTATAAATACAAATTTATTGCTTACAGTTCTGGCTGTTGTGAAGTCTAAGGTCAAGGTGGCTGTAGACTTGGCATCTGGTGATAGCCTGATTTTTGTGATGGCACCTTCTATGTGTCCTCCCGTGGAGGGAGAGGCAGGCTAGCTCCCTTGGACCTCTTTTATATGGGCACAAGTCCCATTAATGAGGGCAGAATCCTAGTGACTTAATCATCTCCTGAAGGTCCCACCTTATTACTATGTTGAGGATAAGGTTTCAACACAAACCTTGGGGAGGAACACAACAGTCTGACCACAGCACTGGCCACACTTATTGTTGTTGTTTTTTTTTGTTGTTACTGGGGATTGAATTCAGGGGAACTCAACCACTGAGCCACATCTCCAGCCCTATTTTGTATTTTATTTAGAGATAGGGTCTCACTGAGTTGCTTAGCACCTCACTTTTTGATGAGGCTGGCTTTGAATTCTCGATCCTCCTGCCTCAGCCTCCTGAGCCACTGGGATTATAGGTATATGCCACCACACCTGGCTTGGTCATGCTTTCTTTCTTCCTACAATGCTTGTTCACCAGCCTAGATGATCAATGTGTTTCTTCCACCATTTTTGTGACTTATAACACCCACCTGGGGAGGGTATTCATTGTTTCCTTCTCTCAAAGCTCTTTGAAGACAGGACTCAGATCTCGTTCACAGGGGTATATGCAGTCCCTATCATGTTCTCTTGAATTTTACAGGTTCTGAATGAATGTTCATGCAGTTGAATTTTTGAAGTGCTCTAAACTGGTTGAAAGCAAAGATACTCTCATGTCACAGGAGAACATGAAATTAACTCATTCTGAGTTCACTTCTTTGGTTTGCTTTTATAATATTTGAATGGTTAGATAACAGAGAAGTCTCTGGCTGAAATTATCAGTACCTATTCCTTAGGGAAGGAACAGGAATGTGGGTAGTCATTAGACTTCAGAAAGTGGAAAGCCAAATTGAATATCATGGTCTTGATATTTTCCCTTTTCAACATTTCACAACTGGATGTGTAATCTAAGCATTCTTTGATTAAAACTGTAGGTGATTTGTAAATTTGTTAAAGATTATTTTAAAGTAAATTTGCACTGAGTTGGGCTTTGAAAAATATCAAGGACTTCAACAGACAGAAATCATTATTCAGCCTAGGTTGATTTAAAAAAAGAAAAAAGAAGGTTGTAAAAGCAACCGGTAAGTTAAGGACATACTTAAAGGAATGCCTTAGAGAGGAGCTGACTGGTTCAAAACTACAGTTATTTCTCCAAGGGAGGTAGTAGGAGTAAGCTGTTCTACCTTAACTCTGAGATGAAATACTCCCTAGTTCTTTGGTAACCAAATTATCCAGCACCGTGGCTGGCCAAGGGATGTTCACTCCTGCATCTCGCTTTTGGGATGGAGTTGAGGGTAGAATTGGAGGAGAAAACAACTGCAAGAATGTTTTCTCTTTGCTGCTTCCAGCAGGCTAACTAACTGGTCCTTCTGATATTCAGAGAAAGCAAATCCCATTTTTAATTTGATCACAACCACAGACAGAAGGAAGCCTTTCTTTAAAATAGTGTCTGAAAGTGCCATTTGAGATCTACTCACTTTTTAAAAATTTTTTAATTTATATATGACAGTGAAATGCATTACAATTTTATTATACATATAGAGCACTATTTTTCATATATCTGGATTAAGATGTACTTGTCAAAATTTTTTTTTGTCTGTAAAAGTAAGTCACATTTACCACTCAACTCATGTGAGATATATATATATATATATATATATATATATATATATATATATATATATCACATTAAATATACATGTGTGTATCAGTTTTCCCAAATATTTCAATTTTCACAATCCATATTAATCTTGAGGATCAATCTATATACATTAAGGTGGCAGAGAGAGAGACTAAATCTTTAATATCCCTTCTTATAGTCACATTGCTATGATTTTTGTGACCATAATATTATATATAAGTACATATGTGTGTGTATGTGTGTATGACAAAAATATTTTAATTAAATATGCAACATGTTTGTGAATGTGAGAGGAAAGGAAGAGATATTTTTTTCCAACAAAATTACAGGCAATATAAAAATGTTGATTATTAGTAGTTAGTACCATTTTAAAAAATAAACATATTCTATAGAAATAAGAATTCTTTGATTAGCAAAAAAATAATTATTTTGAAAATTTCTAAGGGGTTTTCTTTAGCTTCTTATGGTAATATCTCATTTTTCTGTCACAAGTTTTGCAGATGTCTATTTATGGAGATAAAGAGGTAAAATTTGTAGATACAAAATAAGAGCAATTTATTTTTAAAAGTGCATTTCCAACAGTGGCTACCCATGAACATGCTTATGCTCAATACTTGAAAATTGCCAAGCATTTTTCATAAATGGCTATTTGTTTTTAAATCATTTCTATTTTATTGTACTTGACTAAAACTTTCTTTAAAATAAACTAGATGCCCTTCAACAGATGAATGGATAAAAAATGTGGTACAGATAGACAATAGAACATTACTCAGCTTAAAGAAAAATGAAATTATGGCATTTTCAGGTAACTGAATGGAGCTGGAGAATATCATGCGAAGCAAAATAAACCAATCCCCCCAAATCAAAGGCTGAATGTTTTCTCTGATATGCTAAGGCTAATTTACAATAAGGGGGTAGGGACTGGGGAAGAATAGAGATACTTTGGGTTAGACAGAGGGGAGTGGAGGGGAGGGGATATGGGGATAGGAAGGATAGTAGAATGAATCAGACATTATTACCCTGTGTGCATATATGATTGCATGACCAGTTTAACTCTACATCATGTACATCCAGCAGAATGAGATGTTATACTCCTTTTATGTATGATGTGTCAAATGCATTCTACTGTCATGTATAAGTAATTGGGACAAATAAAAATAAATAAAATGAAATAAACTATTTGATAGTTTCCTGTCTATATTTTTAACTTAAAATTAGTTCATGATTTAAATTAAGAGTGAATGCTATGATAAACAAAAATATTAGAAGGAAGAAACAAAACCTATGCCTAAGATATGAATTTGGTCAGAATAATTTCGAGATTTTGTTCTTACACTGATCAATGAATTTATTCAACAAATATAGTTTCTAGCATTTATTTTATCTCAAGCACTGTGCTAAGTCCTGATATTGATGAGATACAATAAATAGCTAATGCCACTATGTTTGTTTACAGTCTATCCAGGGAAATGGCACATTTTAAGATTATTATTGTAGAGCATGGTCTATGTACCAGAGAGCTGTGCACATGGCTGGCTTCCCCAAACAGCAGTTTATGGAGTAATCATGGGGATTCGGATATTTCTGATTTTCAAAAGCAACTAATTCATAACTAAATATATTGTGCTTTAAAAAAGAGAGTTTGATGGAATCTGAGAGAGATGTAGAGAGCTTGGGCAGAGATCCAGTGAAGAAGTTACATGATACGCTCCTGATTCCATCAGACAACAATTTTTTTGACCACTCAATTCAGGATAGCTTTTGTCCATCATATAGTCTTTTTCTTATTGCTGATTGCTGCTGTTGTTATTGATATAATTATTATTATGGCTTTATACTTATACCTAGTGGTTGGATTCATCCCGACAAACTCATACATGCATGGACACTGAGTTCAGTTCATGATCCCCACTTTACCTACCCCTTTTTTCTTCCCATTCTCCCTCGCCTCCGGTTCTCCTTCCTCCAGTCTACTAGACTTACTTTAATTTATCTATTAATTTGTATTTGATTAGTTTTTTATAGTCTTGAGTTATATTTTTTCACTCTTGAATATATTTTAATGAATATTGAGGTATGACTCATGTACCATAAAATAGATCCATTTTAGGTATATCCTCAACAAATGTTAATAAATGCAGTCATCTGTCTGTATCTGAGAAGGAATTCTTCAAGGACCTGCACAGGTACCAAAATCAGCAGATGCTCACGGGGACGGTGAGCATTAGCATCTATATATAACTTATGCACATTCTCCTGTATACTTTAAATCATCTCTAAATTACTTATAATACAATGTAAGTGCTAACTAAATACTTAGCTGTAATACAGCATTATGCTGTGTTGTTTGGGGAAAAATGACATTAATAAACATATGAACATGTTCAGTAAATATGCACTTTTTCCCTGTTCAAGCTGTGGTTGAATCCACACATGAAGAACACTCTGATGTGGAAAACCCACTGTATATACACTAAATAACCTTCCCACTATCAAGATATAAAACATTTTCATGGCCCCAAAGACACCCCTCACACTCCTTTGCAATCCAGGAGTCCCCCTCTTTCCCAGGTCACCAGTGATCAAACATCTCTCACTACAGAGATGTGTCCTAATACTTCATCTGAAGGTTATTCAGTCTACATTCTTTTATGCCCGGCTTTTTTCATAGAGCAGAGGTATGGAGATTGTCCTATGTTATTTTATAGAAATAATTGCTTTTAACTGCTGTGTTGAATTTCATTGTATGAGTTTGTACTTTCCAAACTTTCCAAGTTTCATACTTCAAAAAAATAGATCTCATGAAGTTGTCAAACATTGTGTTTTATAAATACACCAATCCATTTGGTAATGTTCATATCTTTATTTTTGTCTAAATGTTCTATAAATCATTGATAGAGAGTTTTTAAAATGTCTAACTCTGATTATATATTTGACTGCTTTATTACTTCTGTCAGTTTTGCATTATGAACTTTGAATATTTGTTATTAGTTGCAAATTGCTGTTATACCTTCCTGATAAATGATATTTTTATTACTTAAAAATATACCATATCCCTCTTTTTTCCCTGGTAATGATTTTCCCTGCAAGGTCCACTTTCCCAGTATTAATATAGCCATGCATGCTTTTCTAAGTCCCATGTGGTATCTCCTCTCATCCTTTAACTATCTGTGTCTTTAATGCAACATTTATAGAAAACATAAGAGTTGATCTTGCTCTTTTATCAGTTTTAACAGTCTCTGCCATTTAACTAGAAGGCTTAGTTCACTGACATTTAACACTGTTATTGACACAGTTATTTTTAATTATATCATCTTTTATATTTGATTCCCAATTGTCCCTCGTGGTTTTATTGTTGCTACATTAGTGCTTTACTGCATTTTGGGACTTAATCAAATATTTTTAATATTACATTTTATTTCTCTTATTTGCTTCAAAGTTGTTGTTGTTGTGTTGTTTTTATTTTTGCTGTAGTAACAAAAGCATAATCCTAAACTTATCAAAGTCTGGAGTTAATAGTGTAGCACTTCATATTGCATTCCTGATTACTTAGATTTTTTTCTTCTTTCTTGATATTTTTTAGTTTCACCACAAAACCCCCAGTAAGATTCCTTTTACATATTTTTCTATCATTTGTTCTATTACAGTATTTTTAATTTTATAAGCCTTTCCTAAATGATATAAATTTTGTTTTAAATAAGCAATAGTCTTATAAACAAACTCTAAGATGAAAATTTATCTTTTGCATCTGACCAATTTTCCCCCATGGATAGTGGTTTTTGTTAAATCTTGTACATCTAAGTTTTCATCTAGTCTAATTTTCCTTAAGCTTGACAAATGGCCTTTTACAATTAGTAAAAGTATTATAGATTATTGGTAATAAATTATATTAAACTATTTGTATACAATCTAAACAATTTCAACCACATTTGTAAAAAATATTTTTTTTTGTAGTTGAACACAATAGCTTTATTTCATTCATTTATTTTTATGTGGTGCTGAGGATAGAACCCAGGGTCTCGCACATGCTAGGCAAGTACTCCACCGCTGAACTGCAACTCCGGCCCTCAACCACATTTTTGCACAGCATTTTTATTAGACATGGAACTCTGGGCTGGGAATTTTTTTCTTTCAACATTTTATAGATGTTATTCCATTGCTCTCTTGCTTTCATCATTTTTTCCTAAAAATCAGCCATGATTTTATTTTTATTTTCCTGTATGTATGTGGTCCCCACTCTTGTCCCCTGGTATTTTCAAGATAGTCTTTATTCTCTTTACAGCAGTTGATAATTTTACAGCAGTTGGAATTTTTATTCATGCTTTGGGCTAGTTGGCTACTTGGGCCAATAAATAGATAAGTTTCAACAAGTCTGAGAAAACTTTGATTATTAAATATTAAATATATTTTCTGTCTCATTCTCACTCTTTTTGGGAGAAGGAAGGGGATGCTGGTTGTACTTCTGTTAGATCATTTGTCATTTATGTCTTTGAGAATCTGTCCTCCCCACCCCTTGTATTTTCTTCTTTTAGTTATTCACACATTATCATTTATATTGGTCATTCTACAGTTTTGGGACTCTTGTTTTGTGCCACTTGCAAACTACTTTGAACATTATAAAGGGTATTTTATTTTTATTTCTGCAATTGTAATTTTATTCCCATAGTATACTTATTTTCTTTCTTGGAGTTTCCATTTTGTTGTGGAATTTCCTAACTGTTCACTTCTTAAAAGGACAATTTTTGAACTCATTTTCCTTAAATTATTTGAATATATTAATGGTAATTGCTTAAAACCTTACTGTGTTTAACATAATGTTGAAGAAATCTCAGATTTTCTTTCTATTGATTACATTTTTCCTTGAGTATGGGTCAAATTTCCCTGTTTCTCTACATGTCTAGCAATTTTATTGCTATGTAGTGGTCATGGTGGTGACATAATTAGAGATTCTAGTTTCCATAATTCTTTTCTGAGGAGAGTTGTTTTTTTGTTGAATTATTGATGATTTCCTTCAACTTGCTTAGACTTCATTTTATGTTTCTTATTGGTTTTGTGGAAAGCCCTAATTCATTTTTGCTATTAAAACTCTACTTTCATACTTTATCTATCTGTTGTGTCTTATTGGTGTTTGGGGGAGCTCTAGGGTCAACATTATCCAGGCCATGGCTATTGCTCCTAAGGTGCAGCCTTCTTGTATTTCTCTGTATGTCCCATGCTAACAAAACCTTCCAGCCTCTCCAGTGGTCTCCACACATTTGATTTCTGGTGAAATTCTGTAGCTACTCTTCACTGGAAGGATTAAGACTCAACGTGCACATGTTAAGCCAAACCTTGATGAAGGACTCATGGGAACCCCCTTCTATTTCTGGTGTTCCCTCAAGATAAATACCTCTCTGCTCTCCAGTACCCTTCTCAATATATGTAAGCAACATCTGCACTTTGATCTCTGCCTCCTTAGCTCGGTGGGGCCACTGCCTTCTGCATGGACTCCCTTTTGCTATAACAAAGCCTGAAAAAAACTATACAACCTCTGTATAGTTTTGAGGTTGTATATAGCAGAAGGGCTAGTCTAGTATCAGTTACCCTGTCATAATCCATAGCACATAGTTTGGCTCCAAAACAGATTTTAGGCTAAGATCAGAGTTAAGAGAAGGTTTCTTTTAGAGAATTTTTTGCCCTAACTATTCCTCCTCTACCCCAACACATAAACATGCCTTCATTTATTCAAACAACAGAGAGAGGAAGAAAGGGAACCACAAACCTCTTTAAATTGTATTTTAGATAAGGAGAATAGAGATCCTCCCCAATGATATGGCATGTGGAAGAGAGGCTTAGGGATTCAATGGCAGACAGCCAGAGGGATGTGGGTATCTCTTTTGGAATTCCAAGACTGAGGCCCCTGGAAAGCATGTGATAGCATATTGGAGATTTGCATCACTTTGATTTGAAGCAAGCATCCTATTTGTATTAGGTGGAGAACAATTAAAATGTGTGTGAGTCTTTTCACCCAACACTGTTGTACTCTAGGTTTCTTTTATACTGAAAGCTGTTTCACATTTTAGCTAAACACTTTGTCATCTCTGACAAAAAGTGAAATGAAGTCATGTTTATGTACTAGTTTCTTATTATTGCTGTAACAGATTACTACAAAAATAGTGGTTTCAAACAACTGAGTCATCTTTCAGTATCCATGGAGAATTTGGTTCTCTGATGCCTCAAAGTTGTCCAAATCTGTGGATACTCAAATACTTATGATAAATACTGTGATATTTCCATGTAGTCTATGCAAATCTTTCTTATACTTTATCTCCATATTAATCATAATACCTAACACAATGTAAAGTCTATGTAAAAAATGTTATAGTGTATTGTTTAGAGAATAGAGGCAAGAAAAATGTGTGTTACATGTCAGTATGTAGGCAATTGAAAAAATATTTTCAAAAGCCTCTTCAACACATGGTGCTGGGAAAACTGGAAATCCATATACAACAAAATGAAATTAAGCCCATATCTCTCACCATGCACAAAACTCAACTCAAAGTGGATCAAGGACCTAGGAATTAAACCAGAGATCTCGTGCCTAATGGAAGAAAAAGTAGTCCAAATTTCTATCATGTCAGATTAGGCCCCAACTTCCTTAATAAGACTCCTATAGTACAAGAATTAAAACCAAGAATCAATAAATAGGATGGATTCAAACTAAAAACCTTCTTCTCAGCAAAGGAAACAATCAATGAGGTGAACAGAGAGCCTACAGAATGGGAGCAAATTTTTACCACACACACATCAGATGGAGCACTAATCTCCAGGGTATATAAAGAACGCAAAAAGCTAAGCACGCACACACACACACACACACACACACACACACACAAATAACTCAATCAATAAATGGGCCAAGGACCTGAACAGACACTTCTCAGAAGATGATATACAATCAACAAATATATGAGAAAATGTTCCACATCTCTAGCAATTAGAGAAATGCAAATCAAAATTACTCTAAGATTTAATTTACTCTTAATAGCTGCCATTCTCACTGCAGTCAGAATGGCAGCTATTAAGAATACAAACAACAATAAGTGTTGGCGTGGATGTGGGGGAAAAAGGCACACTCACACATTGATGGTGGGCCTGCAATTGTTACAACCAATCTGGAAAGCAGTATGGAGATTCCTTGGAAAACTTTGAATGGAACCATCATTCCACTCCTTGTTTTTACCCAAAGGACTTAAAAACAGCAAGCTACAGGGACACAGTCACATCAATATTTCTAGCAGCACAATTCACAATAGTTAAAATTGTGGAACCAAACTAGATGCCCTTCAGTAGGTGAATGGATAAAGAAACTTTGGTATATATACACAATGGTATATTATTTAGCATTAAAAGAGAATAAAATCATGGCATTTACAGGTAAATGGGTGGAGTTGGAGAATATAATGCTAAGTGAAGTAAGCCAATCCCAAAAAAACAAATGCCAATTGTTTCCCCTGATATAAGGATGCTGATATATAATGGGGATGGGAGAGGGAAGCATGGGAGGAATGGAGGAACTTTAGATAGGGCAAAGGGGAGGGAGGAGAAAGAAGTGGGAATGGTGGGTAGGAAAGATGGTGGAATGAGATGGACATCATTACCCTAAGTACATATATGCCAACACAAAGGGTGTGATTCTTTGTGTACAACCACAGACAGGAAAAATTGTGCTCTATATGTGTACTATAAAGAAATGTGTTCTGCCATCATACATATCAAATTGGAATAAATAAAATAAAATAATTTTTTTCAGTCTCTGTTTGAATCACGAATGTAGAAGATGATGGTGTCTTATCTTGTGGTTCTGGAGGTTAGAAATCCTAATACCAGGGTGTCAGTGGAGCTATATTTTTTCCTGAAGCTCTAGGGGGAGAATCTCTTTCTTTGTCTTCCCCAGCTTCTAGAAGTTGCCTATACTTTTTGGTTCACGGCCTCTTCCTTGTCTTGTTGCATTCTGTGGTCCTATAATTACATCTCCTTCTCTGACTGTGACACTCTGACTTCCCTCCTGTGAGGACCCCAGCCAGGTAAACAAGGATCATGTTCCCACAACAAATCTTTACTTACATCTTTAAAGCCCCCCTCTGCCATATCACAGGTTCCAGGCAGTAGGACATGGTCACCTTTGTGGGGTGGGAGTGAGCTAATATTAAGTCTACCACAGAATTGGTAGGTGTTGGGCAAACTACAAACTGTTTTCTATATTATTATTCTCATACATATCAATAAACACACATAAATAAAACTTCCTATTCCTTCTGACCTAGAAGTAATTAGAAATCAAGGAGTTTAGGAAGCCTGACACCTAGCAATTTAAGGATTTTTCTACCATATACCTCTTTATCACATATTCATATTAACATATAACATGTTATTGACAGAAAGAAAGAGGGAAGCAGGTTTACAAATGTAAATCAAGACTATCTTTATCATATTTTTAAGTTTCTAACTTATCAAACTTGATATAGCACATCAAGATGTTGCAATGATTTTTTTAGAAAGTTAAAAAAAATGTGAAATTATACCAACCTAGACTTTTTATCTATCTGCAACAAAAATTATTCACACCTTCAATGTCACATTAGAAGAGAACTGTTTGCAAAGAAAATTCCTGAGAAAGTCTCTTTTAGCTTGTCATTTAGTAACAAGTGGCAAAGATTACTTTTAGAACAAAATAAAAATGCCCCAACAGGCGGGTTTGAATGCAGTTAAAAATTCAAGTCCACACTCTAATATATATATATATATATATATATATATATATATATATATATATATACATTAGTTGTTGCTAGACCTTCATTTTATTTATTTATATGCAGTGCTGAGAATCAAACTCAGTGCCTCACACATGCCAGGCAAGTGCTCTCCTATTAAGCCCCAGCCCCAGCCCTAATACATATTTTGTTCTCAAACCAAATACAACATTTCTAGATTAGTTGATGTCTAACTTATTTTTAGATTAGTTGATAACTAGCCTTTCTTTTCATTCATCAACTTGAAGTAAATCAAAAGTACTGATAATTTATTAAAAGAGAAACTCTACATTTGCCACTGTGTCACATAAATTAAATATTTTATTAAATGGCCTTTGTAATAAAGTCTTTAATATCACAATGATCTAAAATAGGAATCTTTTAACCTAAAAACCTTTCTCAATCACACACCATAAATTTTCTAAAAGGAAGCGTAAATCATAAAGGTCTAGCTCATGAGTCAAGCAATATTGAGAATGCTTATGTGGAATTAAGGAAGCACTGAAGTGAGTCTTTGGTTTAGCCAGAAAATATGGGGCTGAAGGAAGACTTCCTGCATGTGGTGAGCACAAAGCTACTTGTGGAAACATAAATAGGATTTATTCAACAATAGGTAGGTACAAAAGAAGAGGTTGGGAGGCATTTTCAAGCAGAGGGGACTACATGAGAGAAATTGATACTGAGGTGATATCTCTAGGCCATAGTGAAAATTTGAGCTTAATATTGAGTTGGAAAGATGAAACTGAAGAGCTTGGTAGGAAAAGATCATGGAAAGCTCTAAATGCCAACAAAGAACTTGACTTTGGTCAGGCATAGTGGTGCAAAACTGAAATCTCAGAGACTCAGGAGGCTGAGGTAGGAGGATCATAAGTTTGAGGCTAGCCTGCATAACTTGAAATTCTGTCTCAACAAATAATAAGGGGCTGGAGTTGTAACCCAGAGGAAAATAGCCCTGGATTAAATCCCTGGTACAAACAACAACAACAACAAAAACAAACAAAAAACACAACTAACAAACAAAAAGAGCAAAAACTGCCAAATGTTGAGATTAGGTACTCCAGGATATTCATGTGCTGAGAAGTAGTGGGTCAACACATGAGAGTAGATTGAGACTACAGGGAGATGGTTAGAAGGGAAGAGAGAGGCCAAGAGTAAAAAAGGCAGATGTAGGGGTGCAGGAACTGGTCAGGAACTGGTCAGGAGGTGTGAGAATCAGGTGGTCCTGGTGGCATATGCCAACCTATAGGCATTTGTTATGTGCCAGGTATTCTTTGGAGATTTCCTGTATATTTACTGTTTAATTTTCTTACTATGATTGTCATGTCATACAGATGTGGGTACTGAGGCAGAGAATATGTGAGTGAATTCCTGAATATCATACAGATATGCAGTTAAGGAGCTGGAATTCAAGCCGGGGCATCTGGCAACAGAAGCAGACTCTGCTCTCCTGCATAAGGGAATGGGCCAATGCTGGAGGAGACAGCATGGAGGTGCAGTGAACTGAGGGCTGAGACATGGCTCCTGGATTTGCAGTGAGAAGTGTATCTCCATAGAGTGTCTTCAAATTTTAATTTTTCCACACAGATTCCAAAGAACATAGAGATACAAAAACATGGCCATTATCTAACAAGGACACAGCTTACGTGCATCTGGAAAAAATGGATATCCAAGAACATCAGAGCTCCTGGGAGAACAGAGAATTGGTTGGAAAGTAAACAGAGCCAGCTGAAATCATCCATTGAAGAGGGAAGTCCTTCCCTGAGGAGGAAATACAACATGAGGAGTAGACGTTTGTTACCTGGGCACTAGAGAGGAGCAAGCTCAGAGGTGTGCACACCAGAGTATTCTTGAGAAGATACCGCAAAAAAAAAGCAAGATGACTCTTGGCCTCAGTCCTTTAGGGAAAGAAGAAGCAATCAATGAAAAGGAAGAATCCTAAGGAGCAATAAGTACAAGAAAACCTAGCTGGTCCCAAATATCACATATTAAAAAAAATGAACTTTTCTGTGCCAACTGAAGTCACTTTTTAACTAAAAATTTCAGAAACCACCCAAATTCACTCTTCCTAAGGAGTACAAACTTGAAAGGTAGTATATGTCACCACCCCAAATATGCCATGTTGGCAGAGGAGAATTTTGATTTGAAGGTGTCTTAGTCAGCTTTTTTTTTGCTGCTGTGACTAAAGGACAATTTTAGAGGTGGAAATGTTTATTTGAGGGCTCATGCTTTCAGAGGTCTTAGGCCGTCTCCATTCCTCAGGGTTTGAGGTGAGGCTGAACATCATGGCAGGAGAGGGTGGTGGAGGAAAGCAGCTCACATCATGGTGACCAGGAGGCAGAGAAAGACTCCACTCACCAGATACAAATATATACACCAAAGTCACACCCTAAATCCCATCTCCTCCAGCCACAGGGATTAAATCACTGATTGGGTTAAGACTTTTAAAACCCAATCATTTTTCTTCTGAACCTTCTTGCATTGTCTCACATGTGAGCTTTCGGGGTACACCTCACATCCAAACCATAACAGAATGCAGTTGAGAACAAGCTAACATAGAAAAAACTCTTGGCTCTCTCCTATTGTCCTAAGAGCAGGACAAAAATTTGTAAAGACATCCTTTCTCTTCTCTCCACCATGAAGAACAGAACTTCATCCTGGGAAGCAATTTAGACCCTTATTAGCCTGGAGATAGCACCAAAAAATCTACGTAGGACTCTCTGTTCTCCCATTTATTTATTTACCTTTCCACAATTTGCTATCCTAAAAACTAAAAATACTTTCCCTCTGTCTTATTACTTCTCTAAAATGTATTGTTCTTTGTGAAGATGCTATATTTGCCTCTGTTCTAAGCTCCCTTTTAGTTACTCAATGCTGAATTCATTCAAATATCTGTATTATACATATGCTAACATAGTTACTCCTGTTTGCTTTACTCTTGTTCTTCTGTCTATTGTCAATCTCCTTCATAGGGCCCTAGCTGGAGAATCCTTTAATAAGGTAGAAGGATTTTTTTTTCTCTCCCAAAGTATTACTAATGATCTAGTAACAATATGAAAACTTAAAAAGAAACCAAAAATCTGATATAAAGCAGAAAAAAAAGTTGTAGCATAAGGCTTCAACGTGAGTTAAATGTCATCAAAAGCAGTACTGGGTATGAAAAAACTCACTAAACTCAAAAGCTCAAAAACTCAGTACAAAATAAATGTCAGGAAAAGAATGATGAGAGCTAAGGCATAACTAATTTTAAAAATATCTGAAAACTACAACATCAAATTAGTAATAAACAATAATGACAAATATTCGAGGAAGAATAAAATCATAGAATTAGCTGAAAATACAACAAGCAACATTGAGAAGTCTGATAAAAGAAACGTGAAAAAATAAAGAAATTAATTTTTAAAATTAGACAAAAGATAAAAATAGAATATAAGATTCAACATAGTTGAGTTCCTGAAGAAGAAAACCAAGCAATAGTCTGAATTAATGTTTAAAATTGTAACATAAAAGATTCTGAGAATAAAAGACCCATCTATAAATGTTAAATGGCCCACAGTGAACTTGGGAGAGTAAAACTGAAGCAATCCATTCTGATAAACTTCCAAAACACAACTATTAAACTTTAGAGACAGAAAACTATCCTCCAGATCTAGGGGTGAAAATATCAAAGTACTTTTTTTAAAAATTAAATTTGAAAATAATCTAAAAACATACCTCAAAGTGTTTCAGAATTCTTCTTATCCCAAACCAAAAGACTGGGACAAAGATTCACATGAACTAAATATACAGTGAAATCAAAAATAGAATCAGTTCTGAACTAGAAAAACAAATCCATTTTGATGCTGATTTTGTGTTGAAATTCAGCTAGCATTATTCTCGGAGGTTCTGAACCTTCCTTGGAATCCTGCTTTATACAAATTATTTGAATCTCGCCTTCTAATACTCAAATTTCATCTTTACAGCAGGAGTTGTGAAACTTTAGAACAAAGATATGCCAGTACGTTTTCTTTTGCTATAACTGAATACCACAGATGGGGTAATTTAGAAAGATTAGAGGTTTATTTTGCTCAGAGTTTTCAGGGCTGAGAAGTCTAAGAACATGGTGCTGACATATGATGAGGGCCTTCTTTTTGTATCATACCATAGTGGAAGGCATCACAGGTGAAGAAAGAGTGAATTGCTAGGTACAGTTTGTGTTTATAACATAGTTACTCCCTGGGGAACCTATTAATCTATTAGTTCAATAAAACACAAGTGGATTATCCATTCGTGACATAATCCATTCATGTAGACAGAGCTCTTATGACTCAATCATCTCCCAAGGTCCCACCTCTCAAATATCATTAACATATGATTTTGAGATTAATTTAGAATACATTAAATCTGGGAGAGACAGTCAAACTATAGCAATATACTTGAAAACTAAATTTTTTCCATGAATATGCCTTGCACATTATATAAGTTAATAAAAATGAAGGTTTAAAATTCTTGGTAAACTAAAACTAATTTATAAAAGTTCCTATTTAAGAGAATATATAGTCCATTTAAAAATTTGGTATAGTATATTTTTCCACAAAAGGATTTGATCTAGCTCTTATTATTAAAAAAAAATCAAAAACCAAATTAAAGCACATATTGTGAATTGCTTTTAGCTAGTTTTTTGCTTATCATAAAAATTTCTAAAATAAGAAACAGTGCTAGGAAATGTTTTATTTATTTCCCACTTACAATATTTTTATCTCTACATCCTTTCCCTTCTTTTATTAATCCCTACTGCAGCCTTGTTGTAAATTTAAAATGTAATTTCAGTCAACCATATTTTGTTCCTTGAAGAATTTAATGGATTCCCCAAATATTATAATGTCTAACATGAATTCGACATCTTACAAATCAAATGTTCAAAATGATTGAATTGTCTGAACTAGCTTGATAATTCCACTTGAAATTTATATTTGTCAAAAATGTTACTATTCAATGCTATAGCTTCACATGTAGATTTTCAACTTCTGTCTCCCCAAATGGGGTCATGCCTTTCATCTCAGAAAGGATATAAAATGAGTTTCCTTTCATTACCTTAGTTCCACTCCTCAGTAGCATTTTATTTCTCTACCTTTCTATACATAATTTATAATCTGTGCATGTTCTTTGAAATAGGCTTTTCGAAGCATCTAGAAAAATGATCTCAACCTTTTTGACATTTTATGTCTTCTGCAAATAGGAAAAGGGCTATGAATTCCAGCATCCCTCTGTTGGCAAGTAAACATAGAATATTTGTTTTGAAAAACTAAGTTAAACAAGCCCCAGGAGGAATAGAAGTGTAGTTTAGTTTCTCCCATCAAACATATGTTGTGCTTATTTCCAGAAAAGTGAGGAGAGGCAGCATATTTTGATTATTAAATAAAATACCTAGGGTGGCCGAGGAGATCCACTGTAGGAAACTCAGGACACCTGCTCTATAGCCCCTATCCTCATGGGGAATGGTGACAGGTAAATGTCACAGTGAAAGTCATGCAGTATTTTCATGTTCTACATGCTATTGCAGACTGTGATTCCTGGGAGTACACCAAACAAGAGATGAGTGTGTAGGATTAGTATGAGCGGGTGCTCTTAGGAGGACCACGGGTAGAAAGGAGAAGAGGAATCAGGATCAGGCAGAGAGAGGAGTCAAGCTGTGGTGCCATCCACTCTGCAATGAAACCAGTCAACAAATGTAAGGGGACTTAGTAAAACAGAAGATCCAACAGAGCTGTTCCACTTAAGAGCAAGAGGGCCAGGCCTTCATGTCCCCAGTTGTCCCATCATTGGATATGGTCGTGGGTAAGTGAGCTCTAAGCTTTGATCAGCTGACAGCTGAGGACTGACCCTTAACGGCATTCCCAGCAGCTGGAGTAAGGAGTCCTCCACTCCTAAAGGAGGATCTGCGATGCATCAAAGTATCCAGCAAAATGCTAGAAAGAAGGGGATTTTACGTGGAGTAAAAGTTTCATGAGGAGTCATCAAAATGTCTCCCAATTCACCTCGACATAATTATAATCACTGTATTTATTCTAAGTATCATTCTGGGGGACTCAGGTTCTTTCAAAGTGATTACTTCTTGTCCTTATCCTTACATAAACAATAGTTGCAGTAGGTTGACAGGAATCAATAGCCACACTGTAAAGCACACCATGGCAGATGGCCTAAAAGATGTAAAGTGATCTTAAAAGATTCCAAAGAGAAAGTGGTCAGGGATGACTCTGTAAAGAGAAAAGCCTTTGAGATGGACCTTGTCTTAGTCCATTTTCTAGACCAGCTAATTTATAAAGGATAGAAACTTTTTTTGGACTCAAGGTTCTAGAGGGTGGGAAGGCCGTGAGCATGGTAGCTGCATCTGCTCAGCATCTGGTGAAGGCCTTCTTGCTGGATATTAATATGACAGAAGGCATCATGTGGCAAGACAGGGCATGTTAGCTCAGGTCTCACTCTTCCTCTTCTTACAAAGCCACTAATCCCATTATGTGGCCACCATCATGACCTCATTTAATCCTAATTACTTCTCAAAGACCTCACCTCCAAACACCATCCACATATGATCAATGGGGATTGAGTTTTGAGTTTCTAACACACAAACTTTGCACAGACGCATTCACACCATAGGACATTAAAAGTCATTAAACAATTTGAGGCAAAGAAGGGGATAAAGGACTTCTAAGCAGAGGGGATAAATTTGTTTCCACTGGGCTTTTATAACTGTTCAATAATGAGGACCTACTGAATCCTTTAAAATAAAACAATGCATATTTTTATTGCATCAATAGTGTCATAGCCATTGACATGGAGCAAAATTTTGCTCGTCTTAGAAATCTATCGCTGGTAAAATAAAAGAAGGATCAGCACCCACACCCAATTCGCATATCAAGAACCTATCCCTCTTTAGTCTTTCATGAAGGCTAAAACCCTATCTTAATTTTTCAAAACAGTACAAGCTTCTTACAATTTAGATTTAGTAAAATATAAGTAAATACACAAGTAGCGTGTATGTAAACTTGTATTCCCATACAGCAAACTCCTGCACCCAATTGTATTAGAACCAAAAGAAGAAAAGGATCTATTTTCTCCCTGTGGATCTATTTTTTCCCTATTCTGAGCTGAGTCACTGAGAATAGTCAAAATATAAACACCTTAAATGTCATGCTCAGAGAAGCAAAGTTACAATTGACTTCAGCTTTGAACTCTTGCCCCTGTTGTACAAACAAATCACACCTAATGATCATATTTGTCTGCAGGACAATTACTCCTGGGACCATAGCCTTCACCATGCTGATATTTTACCCCTCAGTACTTTTTCTGTGGATTTAAAGTGCTGTTCTCTAATTATTTCTTTCATGCAAGTGTTGTATTCTGACCAGATCTGTAAGTTTCCTTTATGGAGAAAAAACATCTTTGAATCTCCCATAGAGTCAGCTCACTACTATGTTTTAGCAGGTTTGGAAGAACTATCTTTGATTGACTAGACACCTTCTGCAAATAGAACATGACCAGAAATTGTGGTAAGTAGGCACAATGAAATGTAGAAATGACCATACCAGGATACAATTTGGATTAGGATTCTGTAGCTATGACATATACAGTTGGTTACCACTACCACTTTTTAGATACCACACTGTCCTCCAAGTTTATATTCACCACAAAAGTTGTTGGGGAAAGCTGGAGGTATGGAGGATTCTGACTTTGCCTTGAAGGTGAGCCACTGCAGCAGGTATCTTAAGAGGATGTTGGAGGGACAACAGAAGGTTCTAAAGAGAATTTTTTTTAAGTTATTACTATGGTTATGAAGTATCTTTTTCATTCTTCCTACAAAACTTCAGTGAAATCTAAAATAATTAGTGGTTGACAGTCTTGCTATAAATCCTCATTAAATTTGACTCCTTTGGTTAGCAGGACTGGAGGGTCTCAAGGTGTCAGAACCCATCTTTTTCTCTGAATTTCCTTTCCTTTTCTTTTAGGCTTATTTCTCAGTAATGAGTTAGAATGTTTAAAAGTCTCTAAAATCTTTATTGGTGCATATGAACCTAATAGTGGTATTCACTATGCCATGTTTGTGCAGCAGTATTTTAAGTGTTGATTTACTTTGGTGTGGAGGTGAGAAGCATTAGCTGCTTTAATGTGGGCATAGGAGACAATGTCCTTAAGGCACTTATATTTCAGGTTTTTTTTTTTTTTAATAGCTTCAAACCTACCCTTGGTAATACACCTTGAACTTGTTTATATTTTTACTTACTCCTTATGAAACCAGGGAGATGCATTATATTCTACCCTGAGGAAGAACACTAGAATTCAGTGTGCCTTTTCTGTGTAGCTGCCTCACTGGCTTTTATGCGTTTTTCATTTTCATCTTAATTTTCATATTTCCAGTTTCCTCAGCTTATTTTAAAGTGCCTTCTTCTATTGGTTGCTTTAGAGTCATTTCAAATGAACAAGAGGCTTAAGGAAGGAGGAAGAATAAAAGGAAGGAAAAGAGGGAGACACAGAAAAAGACTGGTTCTCAAGACAGTGAGTTATGGTAAAAATGGCTTTTTTCCATGAAATTTGCCAATGAGCTTAGATTTTAGCATCAGCCTATTTTCAATAATCACCAATCACAAAAGTGCCCAAAGTTTCATTTGCTGAGCAAAGGCAGAATGTTGCCATCATTAATCTGTCATATTTAATTAAAAAATAAATTAACCCATAAGTCCTTGTTTTTTAGGTTGCTTAGAGGAGGAAGGAAAGAAGGAAGGAAGCAACCTGGGAAGTTAGAAGGGAGGGAATGAGGAAGAAACAAAGAAAAGAAAATGATGTTTTCTGTGAGTCCATTCTATTTCTTCTGGTCTAACTTCCAGCAACTCCTCTTGAATACTAAAGATTTAATATGTGACTACTTTAGAGGGGGATACCAATATTAGATGGATGGGGTCTGTGTGTGTGTGTGTGTGTGTGTGCGCGCGTGTGCGTGTGTGTCCTTCAAACTCTTTACTCCACCATCCATCCAAGAATGGGGAAGAATCACTTTATCAACACGAGGTTTCCTGCGTTAGTAGAATTTGTTGAAGGAGGTCTATTGCTTCCACAGAAGTGTTCAGATTTAATACCAGGTGAGAACCATTGGTATCCAAGAAGTCAAATTATTCACTAATAACTCATAACAGATGTACTTCTCTCTGTGTGTGTGTATGTAGATCTTGTACATTTTGGGTTGCAATTGTGTTGCTCTAAGGAAGTTTTGCATTTGCTTTTGATAGGCATCCCTGGAAACTTACCAGCCTGGAAGAATTCATGGTATTGGTTTGGGAGTTCTTGAATCACAAAAGTAAAGTACAATTGTGTAGATATAAATTCTCATCCAGGTTTTGTCCACACCTACTTAAGCCTATGCAAAATTATAATCTTTTTCTTCTTATGCCTATTGATTTTTTTTTTCCAATTCTGTTCTTCTATGAGATAGGAGACCCTTAATGGAGGTAGTTAGGGGATTGATTGTAACTCTTACCTTTTTTAGTCCAAAGCCTATTATTCCTTGGAACAATTAAATCCAACCCCTTTGGTTACCAGGACTGGAGAATCTCAAGGATTCAGCTCCCATCTCTTGCTCTGATTTGCCTTTCCTTTTCCTATTGGTTTTGCCCTTTACTTAAAGATGAGTTTGGATTTTAGAATGCTTTTATGCAGCAGTAATGTCTAAATGCTGAAGGAGCAGAAGGATTTTTAAATGATCAGATCTTTCTAGAAATCTTTCAGTGGCATAGCTAATATTGTTTTTTAGCTAATAAATCAGGAAAATGACTGTGGGATTGGGACTGACTCCAGGCATGGCATCATCTTGGAGGAACTTCTGTTTGTTGATCAGGGAAAAAAACATCTCAGGGATTTTTGAATCTTACTTCCTAGAGACCATTTCTATACACTTGATATTAGTGGAAGGTATGATGTCTTCTCTGATATTTCTAGAAAATTCCATCAGATAAGCCTCAGTGATCATCTTACCAAGCCACTGTGAATTGGACCAGCTCCTTCGTTTGCATATCTTACCCAAATGCATTAACTAATAAGAAAATTTACTTTATTTGTAACCATCCACTTATTATTTAAATTCATGTTTCCTATGACAAAAAAAATGTATAATGCTAAAAAAATGGAGATCGTGTGTGTGTGTGATGAAATATGAGATAAAGGTGACTCCATGTGGTAATAGGTAGAATGAGGCCCTAAAATGTCTGGAGAATTCTAAATATGTGGGTGTCGATGGAAGGGCTAAGTGGAGGAGCCTCCTAGAATGAAAATGGCCAAGTTATAAACAGTTTCAACAGTCTTAGAAATTATTGCTCAATTTTTTAAAGAAGAAGATCTTAGAATACCACAACTCTACATGGCATTTCTTTAAACATGAATTAAATCTCCAGTCTTTCTAGCTACTTGAGTTTGATCAAGAGTGAAAGTCATACCAATGCAATGAAAACTCATTCTTATTTGAAAATTTAAATAGTATTTGACATTTAGTACCTAAAATTACATGCCACAAGAAAAAATTTAAAACATTTTAAATGTTGAATTTCCAGAGCGTTAAAAGATGTGTCTACTTGTGTTTTATCTCAGAAAATGGTGATTCCCCTCAATGTGTTCATGTTGAACCAGAAAATGCTCAGTGCTTATGAGATCCTTCTCTCCTTATCTTGATTTTTGTGATTTTTATTTTTATCAGAAAGTAATGTTCTTTTCCAATCTTCAGCCATTATTCCCTGTCTTTAAAGACAATTTAAATTGTTACACTGAGATACGCATCCCAAGCTACTGGTATTTTGTTTGAATGGGGTACTATGATGGAATACTTGGTAAGGGATCATAAAATGATGTCATTGAACTGGATCATATTGATTTTTTTGTCAGCAAGTTTTATCTGGTTGTACTTAAATGAAGCTGTCTTCTGAATCATTTTTAATTAAATGAACACATGGCTTAAAGTTTCTGATGATCTCACAGACCCATTCAATATATGGAAATCAATATTATTAACATTTTCTCAGAGCATGCATAATTAGAGACATTTTTTTCCCCCTGAGGCAGCCTGAACATCTAAGCATGACATCACAAACAACTGAAGCATTTAATACTTGATTACCATTCAATAAACGGGCAGTGTGCACTGGACAACCTAAATTCTTATAAAAAAACCTCAAGATAGTTGTTATCATCCCTAATTTATAGGTGAGAAAAATGATATCCGAGAGGTCAAGTCATTGGCACCAAATCAGATAGTGATTTTCAAAGCTATGACTTTGTCCCAAGGCCAAGGATCTTTGCACATTGTATCCTGCTTGCACTTGGCCCTGAGACGAGCCAAGGCAGCATCTCTGACACTCACACTTGGTTTCAATTGTGACCCTAAGAATGAATCCAAACTAGGGTGATCTTGATTGCCTTTTTAAAATCTAATTTTTCCTTAAACAAAGTTGCTTGGGGGAGTAGTACTGGAAGAGCCAGCTTTGGCTCCAACCTAGAGGAAACTTTCCTGAGTTTCTCAGAGTAGCATGGTTCCCCGCTCCCTGCTTGAGGGCAAGTTTAGTTCAACCATCAGTGAGCAGGCACTTCCTAAGTAAAGTATATCAATGTAAGTTCTGGAAAAACAAAAACAAGCAAGGTTCACTATATGACTTTGAGGAACTGGCAATTTAATCTTTTCTACTTTTACTGTCTTTTCCACGTCAACCAAAAGTAGCTGAGAGACACGTTAATTAATTACACAATTAAGTATAATGCTGGTTTTATGAGCTGCACCCTTCAGGCTGCTAGCCTGGTTTGTAGTTCTTAGGTAAGATGGCCCTGGGGTAAGTAAGTGCTCACCATGTTACACAAATATCCTCCACCTTTGCTTCATTGACCATGTAAGGGCCACCATCTGCTGCAGGAAGCACAGAGCATGCACCCTGCTTTTGAATGTTTCCTTTGTCTATTACTGTAGTCCTAAGTTTCATAATTGGATGGGTATCCATTTTCATAATCTTCATTGTTATGGTTTAGATATTAGGTGTCCCCCAAAAGTTCATGTGTCAGACAATGCAAGGAGGTTTGGAGGTGAAATGATTGGAATATGAGAGCCTTACCCTAATCAGGGCACTAATCCCTTGGGGATTAACTAGGTGGTAACTATAGGCAGGTAGGGTGAGGCTGGAGGAGGTGGGTCACTGGGGTGTGCCTTTGGGGTATATATTTTGTCTCCAGGCAGTGAAGCTGTCTCTGTCTGCTTCCTGGTGGCCACAGCCACAGCTTCTTTCCTCCACCACACTTTTCTTCCTTCATGGTATCCCCCCTCAGCTTGGGCTCAGAGCAATGGAATTGGTCATCTATGGAATGAGAGAGACCTCTGAAACCATGAGCCCCCAAATAAACTTTTCCTCCTCTTATTGTTCTTGTCAAGACGTTTGGTCACAGCAGGAAACTAGCTGACTAAAACATGCATGTTTGTTACTGACAATGCCAATGTGAAGTTAAATAAGTAAAAGAAATACCCTCATTTTAGGCTATAAGGGAGCATCTTATAACATCTTTTTAACTTTTTCCTTCCTTATTTTTGGTGATATTATCTATGCTAACAACAAACATAATTTTCATGTATGTCTAGAAGAAATTTTTGTTTGGAAATAACTAGAAAAATGGGAATCAGAATTGGAAACAATCTTGAGTTCTAAGAAATGTGGAAATTAAAACTGTTAAAATCGGTTAAGGCTGTAAGCACTCAGAATTACTTTCTTTGATAGAGTCATTCTGAGAAGCTGTAACTCTTGTGAATACCCACACTATAAGAGGGAGGCTTGTGTCTTGCACCCTTGACATGCATCCCATGAGGTGATCATCGTTTAACCATTGTGCCAATGAGAGGCAGGAGAAGCAGTTAGCTAACTTGCCATTGTCACACAGCTCTGTAAGTGACAGAGCTGGAACGTGTGCCCAGAGCCTTGACATCAGAGTGCTCCTCATGGTGCTCGTTTTCCTGATGGCTGAATGAATGATTCTAACTATTGCCCAACACTCTTTGAAGCATTTGGAATACAAGAAAAAGGATCATTTGCCTACATTCTAAGTCAGTGGTCTTAAAAATGCTTTATTATGTACTGTTTAAAAGAATTTTGAAAATCCATGCATTATTATGTATTTTTAGGTTGGCATATAAAATTCTTCATCATACATTTAAATATTTATGATGGTACAAATTGCTGAGTATTATAAATCCTGATCATTTTAAATGAAACTTAACATTGAAATTTGATAATCAGCAACATCCATTTAAATCATATATGAATAAGTTCTCCAACACCTGGGAAATTTACATTATTGCTTCTTTTCTTTAAACTTATATTACTATTCTACAGAGCCCATAGAGCTTATCATATATATTTCTATGCTTGAAAGTTTTTTGTTGGCTAGCCTGTATACTCTCTTTGTTTAAAAAAAAAAAAAATATATATATATATATATATATATATATATATATATATATACATACATATATAAAAATTGATTTTTTTTATTTAATGTAACCATATGTGATGACAGGTTAAATTGATTCTGTATTGACTCATCTTCACCATTATTACTATTATTATTAATAGTAGTATAAGTAGTAATGGTAGTATATACTAGCAGTAGCTGGTTTTTAAAAATTAGTTCACATATTTATTAATGAAAATTATTTATTGCTTTACAAAGACAGGCTTCAGCATCAATTCTAGTACATTTTATAAGAGTTGTACATTGTTCACAGTGTATATTATTCAGGGAAACAAATATGTGGAGAAATTCATAGAATTTTATTGTAAATTCTTAAATTATATTTCAAATAAATCCTATTAAGTTCTTAATTATGTTAATTCTATCAGCTGAGAATCTATTAATGTCTACTTTTCTGTATTGGAAGTAAAGGGATGGAAATCACTTCACACTGAAACAATCTGTTTGTAGCCATTAGTAGTTCACGGCCTCAGTATCTGGGATCTATAGCAAAAATCTTTACCAAGACCTGTCAAATGATCATTAATCATGTCTGCCACCCTTTGACTTAGAGGCACCTGTTTAAACTGAATTGTTTTTCATATGTGGTTGAGAAATGAAAATGTTAATCACTGTCTTTAGTTTTCTCAAGTTGGCATAACACAACTACCATAGACTGTGCGGCTTAAACAAAAGAAATTTATTTCTCATAGTACTGGAGGCTAATGGTCAAGAATCAATGTGTTGGACAATTCAATTCCTGGTGGGGCCTCTCTTC
The DNA here is from genome assembly GCF_047511675.1 of Marmota flaviventris. Classification (NCBI taxonomy): domain Eukaryota; kingdom Metazoa; phylum Chordata; class Mammalia; order Rodentia; family Sciuridae; genus Marmota; species Marmota flaviventris. The sequence continues at coordinate 73,724,103 of NC_092512.1, forward strand.
CTGGCCTGTAGACAGACAATTTCTCTGTATCTTCACATTGTAGAGAAGATGGACAGAGGGAGCAAACATTCTCTCCTCCTCTTCTTAAAAAGCTGCTAATATCATCCTGGGAACTGCATACGACCTCACCTAATCCTTACTACCTTCCAAAGGTCCATCTTCAAATGCAGTCAGGCCTTAGTTTGAAGGTTGTTAGTTCTACGACATTTGTAGATAGCAAAATCTGTAGATAGTTGTTATGGTTTGGATGTGAGGTATCCCAGAACAGCTGAAGTGCAATATAATTCAAGAAGGTTCAAGGAGAAATGATTGGGTTGTAAGAGTCTTAACCAGTGAATTAATCCCTGATGGGAATGAGTGGTAACTGGAGGCAGGTGGGGTGTGGCTGGAGGAAGTGATTCATTGGGGGTGTGGCTATGGGGTATACATTTGTATCTGTCAAGTGGAGACTTCTCTCTCTATCCTTCCTAATCACCATGTGAGCTGCTTCCCTATTCTGCCATGAGCTCCAAGGAATGGAGCTGTTCTGCTATGTACTAAGACCTCTGAAATTGTGAGCCTTCAGATAAACTTTTCCTCCTCTTAAAGTGTTCTGGTCAGGTCTTTTAGTCACAGCAGCAAAAACAAACAAACAAACAAACCTGACTAAAATAATAATGAAGTCCCTTATGTAAAATGTTGGAGTATTTGCATATAACCTACACATGACCTCCCATATATTTTGAATCATCTCAAGATGACTTATAATGCGTAACACTATGTAAACAATATGTAATTATGTTATGCTGTATTGTCCAGGGAACAACAAGATAAAAAGTCTAGATATGTTCAGTAAATGCCTTTTCCCCAGAAATATTTTCATCTAAGATTGGTGGAATCCACAGATGGAAACCCATGGATACAGAGGATTGCCTGTATACAAAACATTTTTATTATACAAGTTATTTTTATTGAAATGTTTGTACTCCAAAATTTATTTAGTTAAAAAAAAAAAACCATGATCCAACCTAACTAGAAAATCTGATTTGTCAAACAAATCAGATGAAGTCTGTTTATTTTTTCTCAGAAAGTCTGATTTATTTCACTTGGAAGAAATGTGTTAATGTGTATCCTTTGACAACTAAATCACTTCCAAATTTGAATTCTAAGATAAAGAGATGATAAGTGGAGAGAAAAATAGCTGGAGCACAGAGCTTTGCCAGGACCATCTCTTCTAGGTGTCAAAGCTGGTGAACCCTTCGGCCCCTTCCATACTGGCCACTGACGCCTTCTTTGCTTTATCCAAATGGCCTGTCCTCCAGAACTGGGCAGTGTCTACTGAGGCAGTGATCCTGTTAAACAAGGCAGTCATCGCTTCATCCCTTGTTCCTTAATGCCTGAAACTGAAGCATTCTAAAAAGCTTTAAAAGAGTACATTTATTATAGTCAGTCTTTGCTTTTGTAAGAAATATGTATAAGTTGCCAGGTGCACGGTCCCAAGCCTATAATCCTAGTGATCAGGAGGCTAAAGCAGGGAGAATCACAAGTTCCAGGCAAGTACGAGCAACTTGGTGAGACCCTGTGCCAAAATAAAAAATAAAGAAGGCCGAGAGACGTCATTCAGTGGGAAAGAGCCCTTCAGTGTGATCTTTGTACCACCAACAACAATCAAAAAAATTACCTGAGTGTGTGTGTGTCTCTAAGTTGGGAAATTCTATCATTAGAATTAAGGGACTTACAAAGTTTGTTCTAATGTTCTGATCTGCACCTTTGAACCCAGAGGACTTGACATCTTAGGGACAGTGGCTATGGATGCAAGTTGAAGATGTGGGAATTGACTCTGGCCCACGAACCTCTTGTACTCCAGTTTGAAGGTTGTAGCTCTAGGATACAAGGTAAGGAAATGTCTGAACCTAATTGTCAAAGGACGACATTTACAGACTATTGGGAAGTATTTAGGAACTTATGAAACTGACAGAAGGCCTTACCCTTTCAGATTTCCTATAAGATTGTGAAAGATTTCTCATAATAGGCCTACCTGTACAGTGCTTGTGCTTACTGAGTAATATGTTCTGAAAATCACAGTCTAGAGTTCCCTGAGACAAGCCCTTCCTTGGATTTGTTTGAATTTCATTTAAATGTCATGAAAACAAACAAAAACCCATAAATTTGTTAAAATCACATAACTACATAGTTTTCTTTTGAGAATGCCACAGTAAACAAAAGTGGTTACTGATCTCTAAATAATCCAACCTGTCACTGTTCCTTTGTAAAAATTTATTTATCAAATTTCCCTTCAAGAAAATAGGTATGTTAAACCTCATCAACTGACCACAGATCTGGTCTACTGCCCAGGTCTAAATGTGCTCACCCCAGTGCCTTGCCAAATGATCCTGTGATACATGACTGACATTGGAATTGGCATGACTCTTTTTGAAAAATATTCTCTTTGGTAAGACAGCAAGAATTCATCTAGAAATTCTTGATAACACGCAGTGTTGATCAAAAAAAAAAAAAAAGATTGATTTATCAAAGTATCCTCAATCCTCTAATTTCTCTAACCAAAGGGGGTGGATTTTAAAATATGCTTTGTGAAGAAATACACAAATAAAGTCACAGTTGCATAATTTTACTAGCTTCTTCTGTCTCTCCATATGCTTTAAAAACTTTTCATTTTCCAGTTGACACATTCATACCAAGTGATGCCAAAGTGCTTACTTTACTAAATTAACATAAAAAGAGGTGGGGGAGCTTGGTGAGTTACACACAAAAATTGACTCAGCTCACTAGAGTAAAATTGCATTAACATTTCACACAAAGGCTTCAGATAAAATGTGGAAAGTGCATTTTTTATTTTTTCATTTGTTTGTTTGTTTGCAGTGCTGGGGAACAAACCCAGGACTTCATATATGCTAGGCCAGGGCTCAACCACTGAACTCCTGCAAGGCACCCAACTGTGATACCTCAATTCATTCAGCACCTGTTTATCATGAACTCATTCTAAGGCATTGTTTTAGATGTGCCACATAACTTAGAAGGGCTTTTGAGACAGTAATATTCCACCAGATGGGTCCTTCCTAATGTCCCTGGGAGACAAACATATGACCTCCACTCAGACTTTGTGAATGTGGAGTGTTCACTGCTTCTCAATGCAATCTGTTCAATGTAATGTCTCTGAGAGATTTGTAACCAGTAGTTTTCTCCCTGTAATGAGGTGTCTAGAATTGATGCTCTCTTCCACATGTGATCCCACCAGTGAAAGACGTGGTAAGATCATTAGTACTTAAAAAATTTTTTTTTAAAAAGGCCTTTACTTCCCCTCTCTCTTCATCTCTATTTATTTTTGACCCATGCATTTTATTTTTTGTCCCAACAATTTACCTGAAACTGCAAGGTCAACAGTGGTCTCCTGACTACCACACATTTGCAGTGATGTCTGACAACTCTATACAAATAATTTTCCTTAAATTTAAACCTTCTCACCGTGGCAAAATTCCATGCACTGTCTTCTGCCAATGAGCTATTTCACTACAGATATTTAAAAAACAAAAATTTTTAAGTTGATTTTTTTAATTCTATAACTCAATCATAAAGTGATAATGCAACTTAAAAATGAAGAAATAATCTGAATAGACATCGCTTCGAAGAAGATATACAAATTATCAATAAACACATGAAAAGATATTCACCTTACTAACCATTAGGGAACTACAAATTAAAATTACAACGAATATCATTTCCAGGTACCCAATAGGATGACTATTAAAAAAAAAAAAAGATTTTAACAAGGTTTTCCAAGGATGTGGAGAAATTGGAACCTTCGTTTATTATTGGTGCGAAGGTAAAACCATACAGTTGTTTTGAAAAAGAGTTTAGCAGTTCATTCTAGGTTAAACATTGAGCTATCATGGGACATACCAGTTCTACTCCCTGGTATATACCCAAGGGAAATAAAAATGAGTTCACATAAAAATCTGTACAAGCATTTTCATAGCAACATTATCTATAATGAAGCATTATTCACAGCTGCATTATTTTGGGTAATTCATATTACCCAAAACTGGTAATGGTTCATATGTTTATTTATTAATGAATAGATATATAAAATGTGGTATCACCATACAACAGAATATTATTCTACAATGGAAAACTATGACATATGCCACAAGATAAATAATCTTGAAAACATGCTAAATGAAAGAAGTCAATCACCAAAAAACATATATATTATATAAGCCCATTATATATTATATAAGCCCATTCATATGAAAGTTCCAGAAAAAGCAATTTTTTTTAGCAGATAAAAAGTAGATGAATGATTGTGTAGGATTGGAGCTGAGAGCTTAAAAGCTTGCAGTGACTACTAGTGGATATGGGTGGTTTTATTTCCGGATGATAAAAATTTTTTTAAATTGATTTCAACAATAGTTACACAATTCAATGACTATATGACAAGCCATTGAGTTGTACACATTAAATGGGTAAATTCTGTGTTATATCTCAGTAAAGCTGTTATATATGTGTATTATATATGTAAATTATATCCCAGTAAAGCTGGGATTAAATATTGAATTTTAAACACATTCAAAAAATTCAGTCCTATTCTTTCCTAGTATATGTGTTGCCTCAAAATAAAAACAACTAGCAAAGAGTTGCTTAAATAGCATGACCATGGATATTCTAAAATGGTTGAGGCTCCTTTATAATCAGTTTGCTTATTGAATAAAAACTATTCTGCTTATAACCTAAAATAATCTTATGCTGAAATAAACAAAAGAACCTTCCTTTAATCAATCTCCTTCTTACCTCCTCTACTTTCTACTTTCATTCTTCTTAAATTTTCTTCATGTCCAGATTACATCAAAAACTTGTTTGCTTAAAACAAGAAACCTTACTTATCTTGCCATGTCTGTGGGGCAGAGATATGGGGTGCTTCTGGCTCAAGCTCTTTAAGGTTTGGAGTCAAGCCACCAGCCAGGGCTGGGATGGCCTGAAGGCTTCACCACAGTTGGAAGATTTGAGTCTAAGATTACTAAGGTACAATCCGGAAGCTCTTGTTCTACAAAGTGAATCAATGGCCATGTTTGTATTAGAGGTGGAGATATAGAAATAGACAAAGGGCTTAAAATGATGTTGAAACCAAGGTTAAAGGCACGATCTGAGCCATACATATGACCCATCAAGACATGGAAGAGCACATTGGAAATAAGAAAGAAAGAGGACCAAGGGTAACAGGACTCCCTTTAGTGTAACAGGGATCTGCTGCAACCTTTGAATGTAAAACCTTGCTGCTCCATCACTGGAGGCTTATTTTAAAGCCAACATTTCTCTCTTTTCCTATCTCTTCTCTTCCCCAACCACACAGGAGGCAAGATTAATTTTTCTCTCGTCCTAAGCTGAGTTATCTGTCCTCCCACGCCCTGCTCACCAGAATAAAGAAACTCCAGACCTGGAAACTGGAACAATAGTTCTCGGAAGAATTATAAGTTCAACATTAATTAGGTCTAATAACAATGACACTTGGAATACAGCCCTTGTCTCCCCTTTTTTTTTAAGTCCTCTGTTCTTCCTGGCAGTTAGAATGGCAGCCTCTAAGATGTGAGTCAATTGCCTCCTTTCTCATTTGTTAGCAGTCAATATTTTTTTTTTCTTTTCTCAAAAACTTGTCTTCTTTATTGGATCAGCATTGGGGACAAGAAGAGAGCTTTTGTTATCACGAAGGAGGGCTGCTGGGCTCCAGAGCACAATTTGGTTTAACCAATGGAAGTTTAATTTTTGGCACTAATATCTCCACACTGTCATCCACCTGGTTTTGGTTTTACAGAATTGAGAAAATGGAATTCAAGGGCATCTTCACACTGTCCTCTACCTCTCTCTCCCCTTGACCAAGGTTATGGCTCTGATTACTAGAATCGGTCAATTTCTACTGACTCTCAAGGACACAGAATCAATTTCTTTGTCTTGTCGCCAGGTAGTTAGGCTGGCTGACCAACTCAGAGCCCTAGGACAAAAAGTCCTCAGGATGAGCTGGACAATCCACCTGGACGTTGAGCCATACAGATGACCCATTATGCCTTGCTTCTGTGCTCTTTTATGTTTTTATTCGATAGCTATAGAACTTCGGCGATGAGAAATTCAGGAAATATTTGTTGCAGGCCATTGCTTATCATGCTGTCTACTGTAATTTAGGAATCGAAGGAGTGATCATTTTTCAGGAAGAAAGGAATTAAGTGTCAAAAATTGGTTGTTTTCTCCATATGCGGTAATGCTTTCTTTTCCTCATCTTTGTTCAGGAAATATAACCTGCAATGATTTGAGTACAATATAATTCACACCAACTTCCATTTTCACAACCAACTGTGAGAAAATACCTTCAATTATTTCTGGAAAACATTTAGCTCTGAAAGGAGATGATCACAATCTATTGTTCTTTCAGTAGCTCATAGCTTTTGAATGGCCTCCATCACCAGAAGATACGACGGGTTTAAATCAGCAGCATAAGCCTGTCTCCTCCAATGTACTGTTGAATATAAAACCGAAGGCAGAGAAGCATCCATGGCAGTCACAAAAAGATGTTTATTCCAGGGCTGCAGGCTCAGAATAAATAAACTGTCAAAAAGTCTATTCACATCCTATCTTCAGGCGTTGTAGCATATTTGTCCCCCACCTTGGATTCACCTGGGAAGATTTCTTTTCAATAAAGTTTCTAGGATTACATACTTGCAGAATTTTTCAAATAAAAAAATATTTTTTTTTTCCGGAGAACAACCAAGTTTTTAAGACACTGGAGTAAATAGAAGTAATCTGTGAATTTGATTTAGTGATTTTAATATTAGTGGTAAACCTTTGCTGTCCCCTCCCCATGGCCATGGTCCTAGACCATGGTATTAGTCTGTTTTCTATTGCTATAACAAAATACTTGAGGCTGAGTACATTATAAAGAGATTAGTTTGACTAGTGGGAATTTGAGTTAAATTTTAAACAATGGATAGGATTGTGATAGAGTTATATGAGATGAGCCCTTTAGAGAAGAGGAATGATAAGATGTAAGTAGCAGAAATGTAGAAATGTAGAAATGTAGAATGTAGGAGGAGATGGATATTGTTGCATGTTAGTTTGAAGGGAGTGTCCAGTCAAAACTAAGGTTGATATTGGAAGTTTATTTGAGGAAGGATTTAAATGAAAAGCTAAGGAATTTGTGTTAGACTACCATAAACTATAATATAATTTTGAACAGATAAGAATTTTAGAGAATTTAATCTGGCAACCTGGAATAGTTGTACTGTGAAGAGGAGCCCGTATATATGAAGCTATTGCAGTAAGCCTGAGTGATAATGGGCCATGAATGGGATGCAGTTTGGTCCTCAGTATGGTGATATTGAGGGATGATGGTGCTTATGAGGTAGAACCTGGTAGAAGGTGAGTGGCCATTTCGGGGTACTACCTTGGAAGGGATCAATGCAGTTCTTGTGGGTCTCCAGTTAATTCCCACAAGGGTAAGCTGCTGGGTTTCTGTTCTAGCGACTAAAAGGCTCAGGGGTCACTCTAGTTAAACTGGGCAAACTGGGCTGCACGAAATAACCACACAAGAGACACAAATACCTTTTTCTTTGGGGTTGCTGTGACGGCTCCTCTGACCTTAAGGGTCCGCAGAAAGAGAGAGAGAGAGAGAGAGCACGCGCTGACCCCTTTTATTGAGGAGAAGCTATTCAAATGAGGAAAGGGGTCAGGTTTCAGGGGGCTGAGTCTATCTTCATGATGTCCACTGTCAGCAGGTTGACTGACACCTGGGTAGGCCACACCCAAGGGCACAGTAAGAGGAGGGGACACACACAAGGCACTTCCATGGAAGATTCTATCCTAAACAGGGCAAGGGGTTATATTACAAAGGAACAGGTGAGCATAGCTTCACCCATGGGGCTGTAGCAAGACACACCCATTTCTGTGACTGAGCACCTCAGCACCCAGCTGGGGAGTGTAACTCAGTCACCCATAAGCTTGGCCTCCCACAGTAAGCTATTATTAAAAAGATAAGCCTGGCCACTGAGTCCTTCTGACTTCCCATCTTGCCATGGACTCTCTCACTCTCATATGCTGCCACCATGATGCCTTCTACCATTTTTATGAATGGGGATTTTATCAGGATGGTGAACACCATGGTGTTTGGATGCTCCAAACACTTATATCATTAGCCAAATAAATCTCTTTACTTTATAAAGTACCCAGGCTCAAGTATTCTTTTAGAGCAATGGAAAAAGGACTAATATATCATGGACTAGGTCCATGGCTATAGGAAGGAAAGAACAAATGTTCACTGCTAATGTAAACATATTTCCATTTCTTATTGAAAAGTTCAAGACATTAGTTTATTTGTAGAAATGTATTTTAAAGTAGCTTCATGAACACGTGCAAGGAGCTGGAGATCATGTATGGGCCCAGTGTTGCCCTGAGTGCTAGCCTTCTGCCCTTCCTTCTGCCACTTGATTCTCTTCACCCAATCTAATATCTTTGCAGAAATGGGTAGTTATTTTAATCGTTAGACCTCAACTCAAATACTGCCCTGAAAAAGCACAGCATCCCCAATCCACATGATTAGGGGTTTACATCTCTTTTCAGTTGTACCCCCTTGTTTTCCATCTTAGTACTAATATCTATGATGACAATTTCACATTAAAGATTTATTTGCTTTTCCCAACTCTTTCTTAAGAACATAGACTCCAAAAGAATTAGGGGTCTTTATTGTCTTGTGCAGAACTTCATTTCAAGTTTGGCATATAATAAATATTAAATAAATGGAAAGTTTTCTAATGTATTCCTCCATGACTTACTTTATATGTGTCTTATAGCTGTACACTTTTTTGCCAGTACAATGCTAAAAAACAACAACAAAAAAGAATATGAGTAGATTACATTTTAGAAATTGTTGTTCTCTAAACTCTTTAATGCTGAATACAATGGCCTCGGCTTTAAAGACTAATGAGTAAAGAAATTTAACAGTGATCAAAATCCCATCTCAAATTCTGCAGAGAAATTAAAACTGATAATCTGAATAACGTTATCAGGAATACTCCTCACTAACTAGCCAAACAACCTGGTGGACAGTCAGGGGCATATCATTTCTCCACCATAAAGCCCAGCTTCCTTAATTATGGAAAGGGCATTTTTGTCTTGGATCTTTACTTAACCTTCTGACTTTCTCTCTGGTCATACCTTAAGTGCTCCGCTGCTTCCTGGTGATTGGACTCAGCTGTCGGCAGGGATGGAGAGGTACAATAAAGAGCCCGGGGGCATTGTGAACCTAGTGCTACTCTTCCCTATGCAGCCTCATGGTGGACAGAGGAGTGCATGTGCTTCATGGTATACTGCAAGAAGTTTAGCCTAGGGGTTTTGAATAAAGTCCGATTCTTTCCAGAATAAAGCATTCTAGCCTATGTCCTTAGAATACTTCTTTTTTAACCACTTGCTATTCATCTCTATACTCCATATTGGGAGAAGTCTTCTGGCTTTAAAATTGTAATGATATTGTCCCTTCTAAACAGAGAGTTTCTTTAAAGTGATGCTAAGGAATTGACTTCTGTGACTTGGGTTCCTTTAGTTTCTTAAAAGTCAGGTATAAATATTATTTCAATTGACAGAAAGAATGCTTAGAATATCCAATGAGTTCATAAAAGCTGGCCATTCCATTTAAAATTCTGTATTGGATACTTGAAAATGACACATTTTCTATCTTATCAAAATGTTTGCCAGCCAGTACAGAACTCAGTTTCAGAATGAGTAACTAAAGCATGTCATGGAGTCAGACATCCAAGTTTTGAAGAAGAAACTTCAGTAGCATTCTCAAGTTCCTTCTTAAAGGAAGATATATTCAACCCCCAACATTTTTAAAAATATAAAATTCTCTAATCTCTCTATTATTTTACACTCTAAACTACTAGAGGTCAGAGATTGTATACTTAAGGAAACAGAGAAGGGAAATGTGTATAGGGATGTTTATTTTCAACAATCGGCATATATTCTGTGAAAACATGAGCTTTGTTTTATTTTTACTTTGTGATGGTTGGAGATGTTCATATATCCTCTTATGAGATAACAATGGTTCTCCAAGGTCATTATTTACGCAATATACAAAGAGGATATTTTAAGAAGAAAGATAGGAAGAAATGTTGGAACATTCCTTTAGATATTGCTAAACTGAATTCCTAACCAAAAATTTACATCCTTTGTATGTGGACTATGAAACTGCAAAAGCTATGGAAAGTAATTTCAGAAAGCAACAGGAAAGCTAAATAAATTAGTTTTTATTACAGATAGAGTGCTCTCTCTTCTGGGTGCAGATGGTGACTAATCACTTGGGTTTATTAAGCACTATCATAGCTTTTCAGTGGGATGTAAAGCCAGGGTTCAGAAGAGATATCCTCTGGCAAATCTCATTAGACATTCCTAATTTTCTCTCAAGTTAAGAAAAAAGAAAACTTTGCTTCTGGAATGTTTTCATTGCTTTAAATATCTTTATTCAGGGCTATGCAGAAACCCAGGAAAGACTGTATGAGGTTGGAGTGAAACTGAAATGTTCAACAGAAATTGTATGTGTCTTCTTACCAGAAGCTGCTCTATCAAGTTGAAACATCCAGAAAATTCTAACATCCAGGCAAAAAAGCTCCAAAGCCCTTAGTTTTGCTGAAAGAATCACACAGACCTAATAATGGAAAATGCCATTATCTCCAACCAGAGCAAGTGTTTACTACTTCTATAACGGCAAATGCATGGCACCCCTCACCTTATCTGGAAACCAGAGAGGAAATCTCGCTTTTAGGATGCATGATAGATCCCTCTAATGTTTTTTTATACACTAGCAAGCAGCTTTGCTTCAGGTTTACATCCCACATAATCCCCCTATGTTTAAAGGAAAGATAATAATTTATACATACCCCATAATGATCTCCTGCTGAGAAAGTAATTGCCCTCAGTAAAGAGTGTATATCAATGAATAATGATGAGATTGCTTTCAATTAAATGGATGCCGACACTGGAATGCTCCCATATGCATACCCGGATTTGGTAGGATGATGATGATGTTCCTTGGCAATCAATATTTTCAAAAGCAATAATTTGTTTTTGGTAACTATCAGTGTAAGAAATTCAGTGCTAATTGTCTTTTTGTTTTAATTGGTTTTCTTAAAAATCTAATAAGATAATATATATCTTATATGTAAAATCCTACTAAATTTTCCCCTTTGATACAGATAGTTACTCTGATATCTGCTGCTTTCTATAGGGCTCTTCATTTTGCCCCCAAGTCTACCACAAGTTTAAAATGAGATTCAACTGCCCATCAAATATGCTGTTACTAAATTTACCCTCAAGGTGATGTTCCAACAGGTAAGATTCTGCTGATATAAAATTGGTTTTTGAAACCCTATACATCTCAAGCTAGGTGAACAAACTTTCAACATGTTTTAAAGAATCAATGCAGGGAACAATCAAGTAGAAACAAGAAAACATTTGCCAAATAGCTCCAAAATAAAAAGAAAACCTTGTACCACAATCTTCCCAAAGAATGTATGTCTCTTTACATTGCACTTACTTTACATTTACATTACTTGGCTTGGAAATGACTATGAGGGATTGTCAGAGGAACATTATGTGGCATCCAGGCAGGATGACTTCAGCCTAAAGTGTTTTAGGGCAGGCAATAGCGACAGAATTTTGAACCCACTTCTACCAAGAATAAAACTGTAACATAAAGGAGTCTAGAGCATAAGACACAGGGAAAAGACCCACACTATCATGGCTTCACTTGTACAAATAAATAATGTAAAATCTTTCCACCACCCACAGTTTATTTTTGTTAGGGGTGTGTGTGTGTGTGTGTGTGTGTGTGTGTGTGTGTGTGTGTGTCCATCAAATTCTCAGACATAAGGATTAAATGAATTGAATTTAATAGGGCGAGGAGAAATGAGGACCACGACTAATGGCCAATGAGATGCAAGAGTGTGTTCACTATGGTGATTCTGGATGCGTGAATTTCAGGATCATTTAGAAGAAGTTGAATGATGTTAGTGATATAGAGCTATGTGATAGCAGCCAGTTAACTATCAGGACTCTCATCCTTGGTGCTTGACAGGGGAAGGAGTAAGGAGTAATGGTCATTCTGGGGACAGGGAATGATGCAGATATGATGAGGAGCAAGTGAAGTAAGAGGCTGCTTACTCTGGTCTCTAAACAGCATCATTTGCTTCCTGTTTTCATAATGACTATAGGATGGATGATTGGACATTCATTAGGATTTCCTCGGTGACAACTCAGAGGTTGATTTGGAGGGATGGTGGCAGCTAGTTGGTATTGTATGGAGAGAGGACAGGCCTGAAGGAGAACAGCGGAGAGACAGGCAAGAGGACCTGATGACCCTGGATACAATCTGGAGAATGGGATGTTAGTTGTTGGTAATTAAATATAGCCTATCAGAGATTCAGACATGCAGGGAAAGTTAGAAAAAGATGAAGAGTTTAATACCAAAGGAAAGGCATCATAAAGCATGATATCCCAATCAAGATAATGTCAGAGTTTGGAATAACTGTATACCTTTAGTGTGTATACCTTTAGACAGAAGACAATGATTACAGAGAGAGAGAGAGAGAGAGAGAGAGAGAGAGAGAGAGAGAGAGAGAGGAGAACCAGCCCTTCTCTACTCTTAACTGTGTCATATTCCTCTTGGTGATGCTGTATCCTACTAGTACCTTGGCAAAGTCAATCTTCAGCATACATATTTTTTAAAAAACTTGTGATAATTATTTCATAATAAAAATGTTGTTTCACATATTTTTAAAAACCTGTGATAAGTTCTTAGAAATAACCACCATTGAGCAGGGAAAGCAGAGGTGACGCAGGGACCTAAAAAGGCTGAACCAGCAGCAGCAACAAAGCCCAGAGAGAGAGGTATCTGAAAGGGAAGATGCTGAATCTGGTGCTGCGAACTATCACATAAGATGCTCATCAGAGAGTATAGATATGTAGTTCATCACTAGTGAGGGCAGTGTAGGCAGGACGTAGAACCATCCCCGATTTATGTTGAGGTGGAGGAGAAAAGCAGGGTGCAAACCTCATGGGAAAGTGGAGTTACAATACACTTAAATAAATTTACATAACTATTTCATAGCAAAATGTTGTTTCATAAATTAAAACGCTGCATGCATCCAGACCATAGAATATCATTTAGTGATAAAAGAAAGGAACCAAGAAGGCTCAAAATGGAATGACATAGCATTAAGTGAAAAATGCATGTGAAAAAAAAAAGGCTGTAAACTATGTGATTCCAACTATTTGACAAGAGGCAAAACTGTAGCAACCATATGAAGATGGGTGGTTTTTAGAAGTGTATGGAAAGGGTGGGGCTGGAGTAAGAGATGAATCGCTGCAGCCCAGGGGATGTTTAAAGCAATGAAGCTGTTCTGTGTGATGTGATAGTGATGGACATATATTTGTTTGTCAGAACCTACAGAATGTATGGCACAAACATTGAACCCCAATATCAATCATGGTATGGACTTTAGTTAATAGTAATGTATTGATGTTGGCTCAGTTGTAAGGGATGTACCACACTAGTGTACCGTGTTAATAACAAGGGGAATTATATGTGTGTTGAGATGGAGACAGGGACCATTATGGGAATTTTGGGTAGTTTCTGCATGAATTTTCTGTAAACCTAAAACTTTCCCAAACTATAAATCTCTTAAATATTTTTTTTTCAAAATTTATTTGGTATGGGGCAGAGGTGTGTAGTTCAGTGGTAAAGCATGGGCTTAGCATGTCTGAAGTCCTGGGTTCAGTCCTCATTGCCAAATGAAAATTGTATTGTATGAAGTAAAAATGGTATAAAAGAAAGAGTTGAACAGCACTTATGACTCTTTAAAGCAATCTCAAAAAAATCGAGATTTTTTTTTATGTATGCTATTATAATATTGCAGTATTTACTTTAATAAAAATCTTTGTTCCGATTTAGTAATGTTCAGTTTGTATGATTATTTGTTTGTTATTAAGATTTTAATCATTTTCTTCTGAAGAGGAACAATAGGAGAAAAATCACAGTCTTGTTTGCCTATGAAGACAAAAGGGTTAGTTCACATATTTCAGGGCTGGCACTAGCTATCCCATCCTTAGCTTATGAGAAGAGAGATTTCGCACATAAATGACTCCTGATAAACAGATAGGCTTTGTAAGATGTGTGCAGTGCTCCTAAATGGAATGATCACTTTATATGCAAATTCACAAAGTACTACAAATTGGAACTAGTATTTCATTTAACTCACAACCCATGTAGCTGCCAACCATCAAACATATGCTTGTACAAAGGATATATGTATGGCCAATTTTATCTCTGGTAAGGGGGAGTGCAAAAAAACTGTGTCTCCCCCCCCCAAAAAAAAAAAAAACCATGTTGTGTCTCCCTGCCATTTATTCACCATGGTCAGGAAAAGACAGCAGCAAATAGGTCCATTGAAAACAAATGACCCAAAATATATATTATGTTCCAGTAAAGAGAAAATTGTTCTGAAATTCAAAGATTCTAATGGGGCTGTGTTTTTTTCTATATTTTTACTTTTATTTTTATTTTATCAGTATTATTGTTTTTAATTGATACATAATAATTGTATGTATTTATTCTCTTTCTGAATAGTGACAAAGGGACAGTGCACCATGGTTCATGTCATATAGAACAGTAATGAGTATTTATTAACCAACACCCCAATCACCATCCAGAAATGATATGGTGGGAGAAAAAAGAAAAATTCAATCATGTTCTCATGCCATATGAACATGTGGGGCTCCCTCATTAGCTCTTTCTGGAATGTCTCCATCTCTAACCTGGAAAAGCTGCTCCTGTAAGAGCTAGCCAAGGGCCCCTGCCCCATCATCTGCTCTGCTCTCTACAGCAGCTGGGTGAGTCTTTGGAGGAACCACTGTGAAGCCGCTTATTTATAAGGTGTTTATATTTGGCTCTGAAGTTTGCTATGGGCCAAGCTGATTCTATTTTCTTTAGTTGTTTTTTTTTTCCCCTCTGGAACAGAAAAAAGAAATGAAAAACATATAATTATATTCATTTTAGACATTCCTATTTTAAAATGCAGGTACAACTTCAGTGACTATCAGAGAAGTGAAATAATGGAAGTATAAATGATATACATGTGTGTGTGTGTTTGCAAATGACACAATTTTAAAATATAAATATATGCAGTGAAAACAGCTTGTGCCATCCGTACATGGTTTGTGGCTAAAAAAGTGAAGCCCTCCCAGCTCCAGCTCCGTGTATTGTGGGGACCTTCCATATCACACTCCAACTGGAGAAAACTTACCCACGTGGTTCCTATAAAACACACTCTAAAGGAATTTTCCTTTGGGGTTTCTAAAACTAGCTTAGACCATGGCTTGTCAGACTCTCCTTTGTAAATCCTCAATTGGCCTCAGCTGCCACCGATCCGGGTGGGGAATAAAGCAGAAGGCAGATATATATTTGGGGTGGCCTTTGTTCAAGATCTCAAGGCAAGTTGAGTTCAGAAACTCACACACCTTTTTCACATTAAGGAAATTAACTTGGCAGAAGCATAGGAGGCGTCTCGCAAATCCAAGAAGACAGAATAGACATTTTTAATGAATCACAGTCCACGAATCAGCAGTCAACTGTGGCTATCTGTCAGCTCCAAATAGCAGAATTCTAATTTTACAGCATCTGGGGGTGGAATTTCAACGTTTTCTCCCAAGCACAGACTTCCCAGAACTCTCAGGACAGAGTCACCTTTGGTGTCATGTAATTATGACATTTGTGGTTCCGGTTAAAATTGGGCCAGAGGGCAATCGCCCTTTGGTCTTCTTAAGGCAGAGAGGGCTATGTTTATATGGTTCCCAGGAATGGTTGAAGACTGATGAACTGAATAAACCTAGCAAATGCTAGATTAGATTCCAGTGTAAACATACTAATATATACATTGGCCTTCATCAAAGCATCATTAATTTGACAAATACTTTTTTTTAAAACCGTAAAGTTTTCCTACCTATAAAACATAACAATTTTATTTCATTCTGATGGAGGTGATGGGAAGAGTTGACACTGTATCATAGTGCTGGAGGATCCCCTGTCCTTGACCTGAACACTTTATAGCTTAAACTCTGTATGCCTGAGTATGTATCTAAGGGTTTTGTAATTGTTTGAGTCCTTTGATTTTATCTCCAAAGGAGTTACTACCCCAAGAGGAGTTGCAGAATGTTATAACAATATCATTAAATGTAGCTCCTTTGACCCTCAAAGTGTCACCCTTATTTTGTAGCTGAAGAAGCAGACTGGGAGACGTTAAGTGACTTGTTCAAAGTAACATAAATCATGCTCCCAAACTTCAGTATGCATCAGAATCCTTTAAGGGCTCCATACAATTCAGACGGATGGGCCTTATTTCAGATTTTAAGTCAGTAGATCTAGCGGGGGCCAGAGAATCTCCATGTTCAACAAGTTCCCAAGTTAGGCTGACCCTGGGCCAGGATCATGCTTTAACAACTGGCCTAGAGAATTAGTAGTAGAAATGGTCCTCTATTCTGAATCTGGTACACTACAAGTGATCACCAACTGATCATTTGCCATCTGCAGAACCTGAGTGCTGTTTCCTTAAGAGGACTTCTAGAAATCTCTATTGACCTTTGCCCCCCATCTGCCTCTGCTCCCATTCAGATCCTTTCCTTTATCTGATTAATTTCTCATGTCTCACCTTCAAACGTCACTTCCTCAGAGAGGCCTTTGATAAAATAATTTATAATTGAACACTCACTCAAATTTATGTCTGAAGTATGTCATTTCTCCAAACTCCTAGGGCTTGGGACTTTCATCTATTCACTTCTTTTTTGAACAGATTCATATTCCAGCACTTAGTATGGTAATTGTCACATAGGATGTATTCAAAAAAGTAAATATGAAAATTGAATCAAAGAAATCTTGAGATATGGTCTTAGTTTTCCCATCTATTAGCTATGTGACATTGGTTCCATGCTATGACATTTTTAAATCCTAACCCCCTCATTTGTAAAACACAGACAATGATTTTGGAAGACTTGTGGTGAAAATACTTTTTTAATAAGCTCATGCACATGAAAGTGAGGTTTTAGAAATGTGCTCTTTGCTCCCAAAGCTATGTGGAACTCACAGCTGACAATAATTATTGGTCGAGTTGAATGAGATTTGGCTCATTTGAATAGGGTGGTTTTTGCTCTTTCCAAGGAACTTATTTTAACAGTTATTTATTTGAGGATGTGTGATTCCTCTGTTAATGTAAGGGCTTGGCAAAGCTTTCACAGTATCTAATTCTTTCTCTGTCTTAAATATTAAATCAATGAAAGTCAACTTTAAAAAAATCTTTTATTTGTTTTAATTAGTTACACATGACAGTAGAATGCATTTATGAACTTCAATATATCATACATAGATGGGATATAATTTCTCATTTTTGCTGAGTGTACATGTTACAGAATCATATTGGTCATGTAAGTCAACTTTTAAATGCAGTAGAACCACCTGCCACATGCTGTAAAGAAGATCCAATAGGACTTTATTTTACCAATGAATTTTTTACAAAACTGTGTAGTGGGTTGAATTGTGACATTAGAATCTCTTTCTTTGGATTTCCATGTCTGTGAGCTATGGAGCAAGCATTCCATTTATAAACTTCATCTTGTGAAAAATCCATACATCTAAGCAGAATCAGCCAAAGAGCAGAAAGATTGTTTAAAGTATGGCAGAGATCTCTTCTTAATAGGCAACAATCCATTTATTATTTTTAGTTTACAAGCACACACTCAGAATAAACAGCATATGTAAAATTACTTACATGTCAATGGGGCATAATTATCAACAATTCACTTTAAGTTTCTCCATATTTATAACCTATGCCATTGTTCAAGTCAAATTTCACCTATGAGGAAGGACATAGTCGAAAAGTGAATAACCCAGGATTCTCCCTTGCTAGAGTTAAAGCAACTCTGGATCTTAAAGTCTTCCACGAACAATGAGGTTAAATAGTAGAAACTTCATTCTTGTGGACATTTTTCCTAAGGGGGTCATGGTGTATAAGCAGCTGAAGATAGGATTATTTCAGCTTTGCCTTTGAAGAGAGCTCACCATTTATAAAATAGCAAAGCTATGCTTGAGGAATTGCAGATATTAGAGAGAATTCACCTTCAAAATTGTCAAAGAGGAATGAAGATTTGCATTTCTCATTTGAAGAAGTGACCTTATAGACAATGATGGCGAAGGAGTTCACCTCCTGGATTTTACTTCATTAAGCAGCCAAACCTCACAAGTCTGATGATAGGGCAGGAAACCTTTTTGGATCAGACCAATGGGAATGAAGGCTCTTGTCTAACATGTTGGCCCTGGAGAAAGAAATATCGAGAGGTGTATCATAGCACATATATCATATTCTCTCCAACAGTGTCCAACTTACAAAGTGAACTGTCAGGGAACTAAGCAAAGAATTTTCTGTTGAAAACTGTGATGACTGACACACCTGTCTGAATCACAATACCAGAAACTTATGTACCCCCCAAGTTGTTGTTGTTGGTTCTTGTTCCAAGAAACAATAGAGAAAACGTGCATGAATGAAGACCAATTTTGCAAAAGCAATGCTCAAAAATCCAGTCCCATATGTAAAGATATCAAGGTGTTGCATGTTTGAATTACCCATGGCTGACTTATTCTGCTGATTTTGCACGTGTAAGGATTCTCCCAGCGTCTCTGAACTAAACTTCTCCTATATTTTGGAAACCTAGCAAGTAAGTGCCTTCAGCAAAGTTTTGGGGCAGGGCCGTGCCTGAGCCATGTTCATACCTAACTTTCTTAAATTAAACATATATATTTTTTTTTTCAAAATGGTGCTATTCAGATAGATTCTGCGAGGTCAGAACCTTGAACCGCTTCAGAAACAGAGGTTCCCTTCAAGATAGGAACCAAACATGGAGTAAATTCCAGCTGCTGTGTGATCTCCTCAGTAGAGATGGTAGCTGAGCTCAGCTTTTCCCTGTTGCTGATGTAGGAAGAGCATGGAAATGCAAACAGCCTCTGCTGGCTCTTCCCTGCTGACTCAGAAAGTTCTCAGCTCAGCTACTTCCAAACACCTCCCCTCAGGTGCTCGGCATTTGGAAACATTTCCTTTTGCAGCACCACTTTCTCTCTTTCCATTTCCACTTAGGAGCTCTTTGAGTGCTATCAAATATCTACCCTATTAACAATCGCCTTTCAACACAAGTCTGCCTCATTGTTAGTGTTGGTACCTCCTACTGGAGGAAGCTGCAGTTCTCATGGAAGGGGGCCACAGAATATATTGGCATGTAGTATCCATGCACCAGGCCCCATTTGAAGTTGGTATGGGAGTCAAGACATTAGGCTCCTGCCAGGAACCATGTTTGATTTCCAGGTTCTTGATTCTGTGCACTGACCTTTCTGATGTCCTTTGCTAACCTCTCTCTCTCTCTCTCTGTTTCTTTTCCTTCTCTCCATTCCTTCCTATCTTCCTGCTTCCTCTGCCACCCTACAATCAGGGTTGTACCTCTCCATACTCCTTTTCCAGGCAAAGCCCATCATTCCCACCCCCATCACATTGCTGGGTGCTCCCCTGTGTTTTTCTCCCACTTTGTACTTTCAAGCAAAAATTTGTCTATAGGATTAAAAATACATATGAACACATGCTCTAGGGAGAAAGCAAAGCTTTGACTATGTTAAAAGAAAAACTTCAGACAAATTAATTTTAACAGAGTTTATTTGAGCAAAGAGGGATTCATGGATCAAACAACACGCAGCACCGGAAGAGGTTCAGAGAACTTCCCCAGCAGTGCAAGAAGTGAGATTTTTATAAGCAGGAAGGCAAAGCAGAAAAATTACCTGATTGGCTATAGCTAGGCATCTGCCTTGTTTAGATAAGATGTGATGAGTTGGCTGCCTGTTATTGGCTGCAACCTGACAATTTGTTATAAATAAATACAACCAAGTTAGGTTTCTGCTTGTTTATGTACTAAATTAGGTAACAGTTTGTTAAGTAGGAACTGGAACAAATTCATTCTCAGGTTAATGGCCTTTTACTTACTTTGCCTTAAAAAAATATAATACATACTCCTGTGTTATCAGTGGTCATCTCGAGTTATAGGATTATTGGTGTTACTTAGTCTCCCTTTTATATATTTTTCTATTATACTCAGCAATAAAATAGAAAATCAATTTGCTCTGCAACTTCCTTGAAAAACTACAGAAAATAATCACCTTACTCTCTTCTTGAAATTTTTAGTAAAATTTCATGATTCCTTGGCAAAGAGGTAACATTCTGTATGCAGTTTAACATGACTGCAGCATCTTGAGTTGTAACTGCCATGATTGCCTGAGTTACTCTGCTTGATTTTTTTCTGCATAGTTTCCCAGTATACTATAAATAGACAAAACCAACAGAAGGACATGGGGAGCTTTTCAACCAGACCCTCACACCAAGGATGCACCCGACTCTTTGATATTAGCTTTAGATAAACCAGTTACATACAGGCTGGAAGTCACCTTTGTCCTGACCAACAAATAGCCCTCACCTTAGGACCAAAATGCAGGGATCTGCTTGATTTTTCTGTTATTTGGGTCCATGCTTCTGTTGGTAACTTTCCCAATAAATCACATTCTGTGCAGTCCTAAATCTTTCTGCTTCTTTCTTCAGTCTCATCTGGGGCTGGTCCTCAGACACTGGAACTGGGCAATTCCAGACACATTTTACTTGGAGGCTTTGAATTCTTTTTGTGGAGATTTATGTTAAGATGTGGAACCTCCATTCTTCAAATTATTATTTAGCCAACACTGAGAAGATTTAGTACAGATATGGATCATATAAAGATGTTTCTTTCAGTCATTATCAGACACATACAACAGAATATACCATATAGTCTAGGAGTTTGGTTTTGTGCCATCTAGGTTTGTGCAAGTACACTCTGTGATGTTCACCTAATAATGGAATCACCTAAAAACCCATTTCTCAGAATGTGTCTCCATCATTAAGAGACATGTGGCTGACTGTATATTGGATAAATTTCAATTAAATACAATATTAAGTTTAGTAATACTGAATGTGCCTGACACACACACACACATTTCACTGAAATAATGACAATGCTGTATTTTGTAGGGAAATATGGTAATGATTCAGTATATTATTTCTCTTAGATTTTGTTTTAAAAATTTTTCAAAAACAAGGAGAGGGGAGGGGGGATAGTAGAGGATAGGAAAGGCAGCAGAACACATCAGACACTAGTATGGCAATATGTAAAACAGTGGATGTGTAACCGATGTGATTCTGCAATCTGTATACGGGATAAAAATGGGAGTTCATAACCCACTTGAATCTAATGTATGAAATATGATATGTCAAGAACTATGTAATGTTTTGAACAACCAATAATAAAAATTAAAAAAAAATTTCAAAAACAGAAAAATTCTGTAGTAAACAATCATACCTACTGAAACCTAGTAGATTCTATATTAACATTTTGCTAATTTATAACATACATATAAATTTATATATACTTTTATTTATCTATCAATCTATTTTTTAGATCTATTATTTATAAACTCTACTGGTCCTTCCAGATAAGTGAAAAAACTTAAGTAGCTAGCCGAATGATTTAATCAGTATAGATAATCAAGCAGGATAAGTTGGATAGTAAAGATTACTTAAGTTCTTGAACTTAAGAACTTGAAGTTCTTAATTATATCTTTGACTGTTGAATTGTTTTTTTTTTTCAATTTCAGGTTTTTAAAAATTAAATTATTTATTTGTTCTAATTTGTTATACATGATGGCAGAATGCAATTCATTTCATATTACACATATGGAGCACAATTTTTCAAGCTACTGGTTGTACACAAAGTATTTTCACACCATTTGTGTCTTCGTACATGTACTTAGGGTCATGATGTCTAACTCATTCCACCATTATTCCTACCCCTTGCCCCCTCCTTTCCCCTCCCTCCCCTTTGCACTATCTAAAGTTTCTCCATTCCTCCATACCCCCCACCCTATTGCCATTATGAGTCAGCATCCTCACATCAAAGAAAACATTGGGCCTTTGGTTTTTTGGGATTGGCTTACTTCACTTAGCATTATATTCTCCAGCTCCATCCATTTACCTTCGAATGTCATGATTTCATTCTCATTTAATGCTCAGTAATGTTCCATTGTGTATATATACCAAAGTTTCTCTATCCATTCATCTACTGAAGGGCATCTGGGTTAGTTCCACAATTTAGCTATTGTGAATCATGAATTGGATTTTAACTACCCAAGATTTAATGTTTTCCCCTTTGTTTTTCCCTGCTGTGTTTGGTGTCTCCTATTCATCTTGAAATCAACATATTACTTCACTTTATTTGATTAAAAATAAATGATTTATAAAAATATATGATTTTATAATCATTTTCATTTACTTTCTCTGGTTAAAAGAAATGGTCCAAAATATAGAATTTAATAGATATTAGTAGACAATGATTTATTTGCAATTTAAGAATAAACATTGTTTTATTAAAAGTCATTGTTATGTCCTCAGTACACATCAGGTACCTTTGCTTTTCTTTCTTTTTCTTTTTTCCTTTCTATTATTATTTTTATGGTATCAGGACCCTTCTTTAAATTATTTTCTTGAAGTCTACATAAGAAAATAACTTTGGCCCCAGTTTCCCTTCTTGCCTCTATTTAACCCATTCTCCCTTCATTGTCCTTAAATAAAGGTTGGATTATATCACTCCAGCTTGAAACTCATCAGCATCCTCTCATAGAAATTAGAGTAAAATCTTGGTTCCTTATCCTGGCTGAGCAGGCCCTCCTGGTCAGATCATGCCCCTCTAGTTCAGCCTGGCCTGGCTATTTGACTCCTTGCTCACTGCACTCCATCTTACACTCATCTTACCCCATCTGCTCTGCCTTGGTTTTTCCAACACTCCAATCCTGGTCCAGAGCAGGGTATCTGCACATGCTATTTGTACTATCTCAATACTTATACTCTTGACTCCTTCATGCTGCTTACTGAAATATTAGTTCCTAAGCCAGGTCTTTCCCACAATTTCACTGGAAGCACTTCCTGAAGGTAGCATCACATCCCACAAGGTAAGAGCCTAGCCCCACAAGCCTACCCCTACCTTCAGATGTCAGTCACAAATCCCTGACCACTGGCACTTGAAGTTCACCAGTTATACATTTAAGAGGTTCCTTCAGTCCTCTCCTGTTTCAATAATTTGCTAGAATGGCTCATAGCACTGGAGAAAGCACTTAGCTTATATTTACTGGTTTACTATAAAGGATTCTATTAATGAAAATAGATGAGCCACCTGATGAAGAGATGGAGGTACTTACAGTGAGGTCCAGAAGGGTTCTCAGGGCAGGGGCTTCTGTCCAGTGGAATGAAGCTGGGGTGCACAACCTTCCTGACACATGAGGAATGCATCACCAAAACAGAAGTTCCCCACACCTCATCATTTAGCAGTTTTTATGAAGGTTTCATTATATAAAAATGATAAGTGATCATTAACTCAATCTCTAGTCAATCTCTTCCCTCCCTCTCATCCCCACTGGTTGGAGAAAGTGAGGCTGAAAGATTTCTAATCAAGATTTGGTCTTTCTGGTGACCGTCTCCCCTGCCAGAGTTATCTTATTAGAATAAAACATGCCTATTACTCAGGAAATTCCAAGGGTTTAGGAGTTTATTATCAGGAACCAGAGACAAACAGCAGATATATATTTTTTATTAGGCCACAGGATTTAGAAGACTATACAGGGTACCAAAGGGGAAGTGTTCTGGATTAAAAATTAAATATTGAAACTTGATGGACCCTTATGACTATTTGTTGTTTAATTCTCTCAATGTAATATGAGAAAACTGTGGCTGAGTATCATGAAGTGACTTATCATGTATGCCACAGGATATCTGCTTCTTGCTTTTAATGAGCAAAGCACCTACTTCAATACCAAGCCATGCACAAATAATGCACTAATGTCAACTGTCCCTGGTTTAATGAAAGACTACACATTTTTAATTTGTCTTGTGCTCTGGGCTACAAGTTGGCATTTCAATTTAACCTAGGTCCTTAGGGTGTCTCAAGCCTTAATATTACTTGATTTTTTTTAAAGCTGTATAAATTGTTTTCTTTGGCTCTATAGTAAATTCAGTATTGGGAAGAAAACATTAATTGGAAAGGTCAAGAACATGTCCCAAAAGAGATTGAATTTCATTTTCAGTTAAAACCTCACAGAATGCTGCTCGCCTTTTTAAATACATAAGTAACTTAGCCTCTCCATAAAACAGAGCAATTATATCAGCTGACTAATTCCTCTGCTTTCCCATCCCCCTCCCTCTAGCCCAAACTTAAAATGATTTCACATGTAATGGCCTAAGAATCTCTGTGTTTAAATTAAAGCAACAAACCACTTAAAACCTGAGTTGTATAACAGTCATGAGAATGTCACATCAATATTATGGTTATTTTCATTATGATTCACTAACTAACCATGTGCCTATGGTGTACTGGGGGCCCCCACTGTGTCTCCATATGAGCTCAATAGCATGCTGTGAGCTTTTGGTGCCAGCTTAGTTATGAAATGTGGCTTCATTTTCGAGCCTGTGTTTGAGGATGTGAATATATAATTCTAACAGACATAATCTCAACCTGTGTACCTATTTACTTTAGGAAATAGCATGGCAGGCTATGACCCAAGGTCAATTGCAACAAGCAACTGACAGATTGTTAAAAAAAATAGGATATATACCAGGAATAAGGATGAATAAGTTTTACATTTCTCTTGTTAAATCATATATATCCTCTAATTTTGTCTTCACCATTTAATTATTTTTTACACATGACCAGAAGCTATTCTATGAGTTTCTGGTGAATTGTGAGAAGAACAAGTGTATCTCAGTGGTGGAAGCTTTGAGGTCAGACTCATTCGGCTTCAAATCCCAGCTTTATTGAGTCTTAGTCTTGAGCAAATGAATTATCTAAATCTAAGTTTCCTTATCTGTAAAATAATATCATGCATCTTATAAATTGCTGTTAGAATAAATAGAGCAAATTATGCAAAGTCCTAAGCTCTAAGACAGGTGCAGAAAAAGTCTCATTAAAATTGCAAAATTTCAAAATTCTATATGGTGGAAACTCATTTTTGCTAAAACATCTGAAGTCAAAGAGCACATAGGTTTGGTATTATATCAATTCTTTTGTTTGCCAATCAAAAGACTGAGTCATTGAAGCATTTATATTTTCAATAGGTGAAATTCATTAAGAAATAACTTTAAGAATCAGATTATTACCAAGTATAGCAGTTTGTAAAATACTAGGCAAAATTTTCCTGTTGCTTCTTTTACCAATAACTAAGTTTTATCTTAGTTATCAGAAACAGACTTATTGAAAAATTTGGTGTTATAGGATATTTTGTTACAGTTTTGAAATGGGCAGCATGTTTTAAGATTTTGCTAAGTCATTAAATGGTAAAAATCATTCATCCTTTTCTGAAGACAATAGGGTACAATTGACTCATCCTGATGTACTTCTCCAGCCCTATTGGCAAACCTGCACTGTCTTTAGAGATTTTGGTTGGAGAAAATATGAAAAGGATCATCTCAATTGTAAAGAGTAATTGCTCTCTACACTTTTCTGTATTCATGTGAACACAATCCATACAAATGTGGGAAAATTTATTGAATAAACTTGGTATCTAATTGCCAATGGGTATTCTAGAATGACAGTCTTAGGTTTGAATTTATCTTTTGTAAAAAGTAAAGGGCGGGGGATAATATTGTTGAGAAAATAATTTGGAAGACAATTGGTCTACCTCAAAAGGAGGCAGATTAAAAGGCTGCTGAACAAGGCTTTATTGAGATTTTCTCCCAGAGGAGACCCTCCAGACCAACAGAGCAGGTCTGGGGAGTAGTGTGGGCTCAGCCGGATTGGGATTTTTTTTTTTTTTTTAAGAGAGAGAGAGAGGTAGAGAGAGAGAGAATTTTTTTTTTAATATTTATTTTTTAGATATCAGCGGGCACAACATCTTTGTTTGTATGTGGTGCTGGGGATTGAACACTGGCTGCACACATGCCAGGCAAGCTTGCTACCCCTTGATCCACATCCCCAGCCCAGGAAAGGGAGGTTTTTTGAGTCCCTTGTCCTACTGGGATTGGTCAGGGGAGCTTGCTGAGATCCAGGATTGGTCAGGAGACCCCGCTGATTGACAGGTGGTTCTCTTGGCGCCTGATTAGTGGTTCTTTCAAGCGTGCTGGTTGCCTGGTGCTTTGTTCCCTTAGCTACCTCAAAACGACCTAACATCCTCCACTCCCCAGTTTATATTCCTAAAATGCTAACTTTTTCAAGTCTTAGGCCACCCATTTAAGCAGGACAGACCTTGTAAGCCTCGGTACCCTGTAAGCCTCCATTCTTTCTTCAACTCCATATCAATCATGTCCAAGAGGCTCACCTCCAAATTTATCAAGAAATTTTATTTTTCCTTTTTGCATCAAAGTTAAAAATGTTTTATAGATGAGTTTTTCAAATAAATCATATAAAATTTCACATTTTAAAAAATTAGTTGCTGTTCACCGCCCAATCATATAGCTCTGTCTTTTTTATTGGTGCATTGTAATTATACATAATAGTGGGATTCATTGTTATATATTCATATGTCATATAGTTTAAATCAATTTCACTTCCCAGGTTCTCCCCTTTTTCTCTCTTCTTGCCTCCCTTGATCCCATTATTCTACTTTACTGGTCTTCCTTCTATTTTCATGAGATCCTTGCCTTACTCTGTTTTCCTCTCTAGATTCTAAACATGAGAGAAAACACATGTCCCTTGACTTTCTGAGTTGGGCTTTACGTAATGCTCTCATGTTCCATTCATTCTCCTGCAAATGACATAATTTCATTCTTATTTATAGCTGAATAAAACTTCTTTATGTATACATGCCACATTTTCCTTATCCCTTCACCTATTGATGGACACCTAGGCTGGTTCCTTAATTTGGTTATTGTGAATTACGCTGCTATAAACATGGCATATAATTCTGTCTTTAGTTATGAACCTAATTTTCTCTGCTGCCCTCTTTAATGTTTAACTACCATAATTCACATTTTATCTGCTATTTTGTCTTGGAGAGATTAAAATACTTCAGTGTAAATACACACTGGATGTAAATATCCTCTAGCTCCTGTGACTGACTCAGAGAATTTCTGAAGGTTATTTGGAAACAGGAGATATCGAAGGTCACATCAGGGAGGCAAGTCACCAGTAAGGTTCCCAATGCTCTGGAACAAGAGCTGGAGACCCATTCACCAGAATAGGAAGTCTCAGAGAGGTCCTAGAAGTAGGGTGGCACTTCTAGAAAATTCCACAGGTTCCATGATTAAGAACTGTTAGTTTTCCCCCTTTACTGCAATTGATATATGTTGTTCACTACTGTTCCCTTTCCACCACCTGCAGAGTGATTTTTTTTTTTTTTCTAATTGGGCCCTACCTGCTTTGCAGTCTCCTCTGCTCAAATTTCACTGTAGATCTCCACGCAAACTGAATACCTTCCTACATCTGCACTTGTAGAAATGATTGCCTATTATTTAGGTAAATTGCTCTTTTCTCCTTGGACTTCCTACTATTGATATTCTGCTCTTCCTCCAAGGAACAAAATCAAAGCCGTTTTTTCACAGTCTTCTCCACTCCCAAGACTGGTAGTTGACCCCATTTTCTGCCCAGTTGTAAATCTGGCAAATTACATACAAAAACATCTATAGGGTTGGCTTGCCCAGCCGGGCTTCTCTAAAGGGAGATATCAGGCATTCCCCAAGTCAGGTTTAACCCTCAGATAGGCTTTGTAGTTTGAAAACTCCCACAACTTAAATGAGTACTCACCACACCTACCTGACTCATGTGAAAATAATAAAGTCTTTCTTGCTCTTCAATAAAGCTTGTTTGTATCTTCAAGGAAAACATTTTCCATTTCCTGTAAAAATTTAATTGCTTTAATACTATTACAGAAGATTTAAAAAATAAATAATAGAGAAACTACCCACAACTCATCATTCGGGCACAATGATTACTGTATTTTCTTTCAGTTATCCTTAAAACACCTCTTTTCCATGGTTGTATTTCTAGTATACAGGCCATGCTGGGCCTGGCTTTTCTCTTTTAATACTCTATAAAACTCAGTATTCATCATTTGTTTATAGAATGAAAGACATATTTTAAAAATAAGGCTGTTTAATAGAATATTATTTTATTAGTTTCTCTGGGTTTGGGTTGAGAAGTTATAAAAATAAAATGCTTCTCCCACTGTATAATGGGCCACATGAGTGAATCAAGCAAGTCACATGATGTAGAACCCTAAGGAGCCCATGCACTGGTGTTATTTGCTAGCCTGCCCTCTGCCTGACCCCCCTCCAGTTCTGATATACCCCTGTTGGTCCTTGGGGTCCCTGCCTCAGCTCTCTGTCTTTACAATTTTTCTAGCCAATACCAGTAGCAGGCAGATCTTATCTGGATACCCCCCACAATTTTCAATAACTTTTCAATGTCGAACCAGCATCTGCTATTGTTAACAAAGAAAGCCAGTGTTCTGGTTTACATATGAAGAGTCCCCCAAAAGCTCATGTGTGAGACAATGCAAGAAGGTTTAGGGTGAAATGATTGGGTTATGAAAACCTTAACCTAATCAGTGCATTAATCCCCTGATTGAGATTAACTGTTTGGTAACTGTAGGCAGTTAAAGTGTGGCTGGAGAAGGTGGGTCCCTAGGCACATGCCTTAGGGTATATATTTTGCACCTGGTGAGAGGAGCCTCTCTATCTGCTTCCTGGCACCACATTTCAGGTGCTTTCCTCCACTACACTCTTCCACCATGATGTTCTGCCTCCTCTCGGGCCTAGAGCAAGGGAGTCGGCCATCTATGCACTGAGACTTTTGAAACTGGGAACTTTAAGTCAACTTTTTCTCCTTTGAAATGGTTCTCATTAGGTCTTTTGATCACATCAGCAAAAAATCTGATGAAAACTGACAGGGACTAGAAGATTATAGGTGATTATATTCAATGATCAGTCTATTGCAAAGCAAAACAGCAGAGGTGGTACAATTTGAGGAAATAAGATGCAGGAAATGAAAACACTGATACAACCTATCAAAATCCCTGGGACATTATGAAGGCAGTACTAAGAGGAAGGTTTATCACACTGAGCACATTCATTAAAAGAATAAAAAGTCAATGAATAAATGACCTAAAACTACATCTCAAAGCCCTAGATAAAGAACAAATCAACACTAAAAGCAGAAGACAGAAAATAATTAAAATCAGAGCAGAAATCAATGAAATCTAAACAAAAGAAACAATTGAAAAAATTTACACAACAAAAAGTTGTTTTTTTTAAAAAAATAAATAAAATAGATAAATCCCTGGCCATGCTATCAAAGAGAAAACTCAAATTACTAAAATACAAGATTAGGAGGGAAAGATCACAATGGACATGTTTGAAATACAGAAGATAATTAGAAACTATTTTGAAAATTTACACTCCAATAAAATAGAAAATATAGACAACATCAACAAATTTCTTGAGCCATATGACCTACCCAAACTCAATGAGGAGGTCATACATGGTTTAAATAAATCATATGCAAGTAATGAAATACAAAATGTCATCAAAAGCCTACCAACCAAGAAAAGCCCAGGATCAGATGGATTCTCAGGCGAGTTCTACAAGACTTTCAAAGAAATAACACTAGGGCTCTATCTAATTAGACAATAAGAGAACAAACAACCCAATCAACAAATGGGCCAAGGACCTGAACAGACACTTCTCAGAGGAGGACATACAATCAATCAACAAGTACATGAAAAAATGCTCACCATCTCTAGCAGTCAGAGAAATGCAAATCAAAACCACCCTAAGATAGCATCTCACTCCAGTTAGATTGGCAGTCATTATGAAGTCAAACAACAACAAGTGCTGGCAAGGATGTGGGGAAAAGGGTACACTTGTACATTGCTGGTGGGACTGCAAATTGGTGCAGCCAATTTGGAAAGCAGTATGGAGATTTCTTGGAAAGCTGGGAATGGAGCCACCATTTGACCCAGCTATTCCCCTTCTAGATCTATTCCCTAAAGACCAAAAGAGCATGCTACAGGGACACTGCTACATCGATGTTCATAGAAGCACAGTTCACAATAGCAAGACTGTGGAACCAACCTAGATGCCCTTCAATAGATGAATGGATAAAAAAAATGTGGCATTTATACACAATGGAGTATTACTCTGCATTAAAAAATGACAAAATCATAGAATTTACAGGGAAATGGATGGCATTAGAGCAGATTATGCTAAGTGAAGCTAGCCAATCCCTAAAAAACAAATGCCAAATGTCTTCTTTGATATAAGGAGAGTAACTAAGAACAGAGTAGGGTCGAAGAGCATGAGAAGAAGCTTAACATTAAACAGGGATGAGAGGTGGGAGGGAAAGGGAGAGAGAAGGGAAATTGCATGGAAATGGAAGGAGACCCTCAGAGTTATACAAAAGTACATACAAGGGGAAGTGAGAGGAAAGGGAAAAATAATACAAGGGGGACAAATGAATGTCAGTAGAGGGGGCAGAGAGAGAAGAGTGGAGGGGAGGGGAGGGGAGGGGGGATAGTAGAGGATAGGAAAGGCAGCAGAACACAACAGACACTAGTATGACAATATGTAAATCAATGGATGTGTAACTGATGTGATTCTGCAATCTGTATATGGGGTAAAAATGGGAGCTCATAACCCACTTGAATCAAAGTGTGAAATATGATATATCAAGAACTATGTAATGTTTTGAACAGCCAACAATAAAAAAATTTAAAAAAAGAAATAACACTAATAATCTTCAAAATATTTCATGAAATAGAAAAGGAGGGAACCCTTCCACCTCATTCTATGAGGTTAATATCACCCTGATATCAAAACCAGACAAAGACACATCAAGGAAAGAAAACTTCAGACCAATATCCCTGATGAACATAGATGAAAAATTCTCAATAAAATTCTGGCAAATCACATACAAAAACATATTTAAAAATATGGGTTCATCCCAGGTATACAGGGTTGGTTCAACATAAGGAAATCAAAAAACATAATTCATCATATTAATAGACTTAAAAACAAAAATTATATGATCATCTCAATAGACACAGAAAAAACATTTGACAGAATGTAGCACACCTTCATGTTCAAAACACTAGGAAAACTAGTGATAGTAGGAATATACCTCAACATTTTAAAAGCTATCTATGCTAAACCCAAGGCCAGAACCATTGTAAATGGAGATAAACTGAAAGCATTTCCTCTAAAAACTGGGAAAAGGCAAGGATGTCCTTTTTTATCACTTCTATTCTACATCATTTTTGAAACTCTAGTCAGAGCAATTAGAGAGAAGAAAGATATTTGTTGAGAGCCACAGCCGAAGGGGCCCCAGCAAACTTCCAGCTGCCAGCAATCCAGCTGCCGGCTGATGATTGGCTCACAGCGGCCCCAGCAACATCTAGCTGATTGGCTCCTCGGCCCCAGCAACATCTAGCTGATTGGCTCCTCTGCGGTGATGCTCACTGGACTGTTTCCCTGCCCTTTCAGACCACGGAGCTGCTCATTGGGGGACTTTTTGGCTCTGCCCACGTGACCCAGCCAATCGGCCTCAAGAGCAGGAGGTTTGTGGGAGGTGGAGAAGAAGCTTGGGGGGGAGAGAGAGGCTTGTGGAAAGCCGGTGGTGGCAGTTGAGGCTCTGAGGGGTTTTTCCTGAGAGGCTGTTTGTTTGGCGTGTTTGGTTCTAAAAATAAAGTTAGTTTCTTTTGACAAGTGGCTCCTGATTGTGCCCAGCCAGACTGCGGCAGATATTAAAGGAAAACAAATAGGTAAACAAGAACTCAAACTATCACTATTTGCTGATGACATGATTCTATATCTAGAAGATCCAAAAAATTCAACTAGAAAACTTCTAGAACTAATAAATGAATTCAGCAAAGTAGCAGGATATAAAATCAATACACAAAAATAAAACACATTCCTATATGTCAGAGATGAATCCACTGAAAGAGAAATTAGAAAAACTACCCCATTCACAATAGCCTCAAATAAAATAAAATAGCTACAAGTTAACTTAGCAAAAGAGGTGAAAGACCTCTACAATGAAAACTACAGAACACTAAAGAAAGATATTGAAGAAAACCTCAGAAGGTAGAAAGATCTCCCATGTTCCTGGATAGGCAGAATTAATATTGTTAAAATGGCCATACTACCAAAATGTTTAATGCAATTCCAATTAAAATCTCAATGACATTCTTCATAGAAATAGAAAAGGCAAACATGAAATTTATTTGGAAAAATATGAGAACCAGACTAACCAAAACAATTCTTAGCAAGAAAAGTGAAGCAAGAGGCATTACATTATCAGACCTTAAACTATACTATGGAGCTATAATAACAAAAATGCCATGATAATGACACCAAAACAGACATATTGACAAATGGTACAGAATAGAGGATAAAGAGACAAACCCACATAAATACAGTTATGTCATCCTAGACAAAGGTACCAAAAACATTAACTTGAGAAAAGATGGCCTATTCAACAAATGGTGCTGGCAAAACTGAAATTAATATGTAGCAAAATGAAATTAAACCTCTATCTCTCACCCTGAACGAAAACCAACTCAAAGTGGATCAAATACTTAGACACTAAAACAGAGACCCTGTGCCTAATAGAAGTAAAAGTAGACCCAAACCCTCACCATGTCACTCTAGGATCTGACTTCCTTAACAAGACTCCTAAATCACAGGAAGTAAAATCAAGGATCAACAAATGGGATGAATTCAAATTAAAAATCTTCTTCTCAGCAAAGGAAACAATCAATAACATGAAAAGGAGAGCCAGCAGATTGAGAGAAAATCTTTACCACATGCACCTCCAAAAAAGCATTACTCTAGGATACATAAAGAACTAAAAAATATTAACACTAAAAAAAAATAATAACCCAACCAATAAATGGGCTAAGGAACTGAACAGACATTTTACAGAAGAAGAAATACAGTCAATCAACAAATATATGAAAAAGTGTTCAATATCTCTGGCAATTAGAGAAATGCAAATCAAAACTACCTAAGATTTCATCTCACTACAGTCAGAATGGCAATCATTGAGAATACAGGCAATAATAAATGTTGGCAAGGATGTGGGGGGAAAGGCACACTCATACATTGCTGGTGGGATTGCAAATTGGTGCAACCACTCTGGAAAGCAGTATGGCGATTCCTTAGAAAACTGGGAATGGAACCACCATTTGACCCAGCTATCCTACTCCTTGGATTATATACCTAAAGGACTTAAAATCAGCATACTACAGAAATGCAGCCATGTCAATGTTTATGGCAGCTCAGTTCACAATAGCTAAACTATGGAATCAACGTAGGTATCCTTCAATAGATGAATGGATAAAGAAAGTGTGGTATATATATTCAAAGGAATATTACTCAGCTTTAAAGAAAAATGAAATTATTGCATTTGCCAGTAAATGGATGGATTTGGAGAATATCATGCTAAGTGAAATAAGCTAAACCCAAAAAACCTAAAGCCAAATGTTTTCTCTTAATATGTGGGGCATTAGAGAGGATAAATACAGTTACTTTAGATTAGGCAAAGGAAACTGAAGAGAGGGGAGGGGAGAGCATGAGGGGATAGAAATTATAGTAGAATGAAACAGACATTATTACTTTATATATATATATATACCTGACTGCATGACCAATGTGATCCTCCATCATGTACACTCCCATGAGATTATATCCCATCTATGTATGATATATCAAAGTGCATAAATGCATTCTACTGTCATGTATAGCTAATTAAACAAATTAAATTTAAAAAAAAATGGATAAAGATGATGACCATGACAAAGGATGAGTAAAATGTAGTGTGAGAAAGTCACACTATTGGAGTTGCCGAGTGAAGTGACTTTGATGTGTCTTCCACTAAACTGGAAAATGATCAATCATCTCATTGTGAAAAGACACCATAGAGCATAAACAACACATGGCAATGACAAAATATTTCACAGTGAATCTAAGTGTGGTGGTATATTACTGTAATTTCAGGTATTTGAAAGGTTGAGGAAAGAGGATTGAACATTTGATACCAGCCTGGGCAGTTTAGCAAGATCCTGTATCAAAGGAAAAAATAAGAAAGACCTGGGGATATAGCTCAGTGGTAAAAGGCCACTGGATTCAATTCTCAGTGATGGAAAAATAAATAAATAAATAAATAGATAGATAGATAGATAAATTGAAAAGACTTTTCAGTGAATACAATCATTTGTGTCACCCGAATCCCTCCATTAACATCTCACCAAACAGGCTGTTCCACACTTCTCTCCATGCTTTGCAGGATTTTGACAATTTCTCTCCAGAATACAATTTCCCCATGGCCTATAGCTCTCATTCTTCCTGGTTTCTTCCAGGATCCATTCCAGCAGGTCCTGAGCCCTCACACTTGACCCACAGAACAGTGTTGGACAGGGAAGCACTTCCAGTGCCCTTGGTATAGCTTGCCACGTTAATTCTTCCCCAAAGTACACATCATTTGCAATGTCATCAGCAACATATGAGAGTGCTGTATTAACTCCTCTGAGTATTATCGTTTAAGTTTGGAAGGAGAATTTAGGTTGATAGCATTCATAAATCCTTTATTGCACTCTGACTTGTTATATAGCTTTTGTGTATATATCTTATTTTTCTTTAAACCCTTAAGCTACTGAAGACAGAATCACATTAGTGGATATTTCCTTTACAGTCCCTGGCACAGTGCTCTGTGCACAGAAAATGTTCCAAGTTTGTTGGGGCAAAAAATAATAACCTGTATATATATCACTTGTGATAAATCAGCAAATTAGAAAAAAATTCAACTGCTTTTAAGATGTTTAGGAGAAAGGGAATAAGTTTAAAGACCATACAATGAATATTTAGTTACATTATATTGTCTGTGGTTTTGATTTCTTCTGAATTAAATACCCACTAACTGTTCAGGCTTCCTTTATGTGCATTACAAGGCTAAATCTACTGGTTAACACTGTATTTGATAAGAGTAGTTGGGAATTCTATACACCCAAGTCTATCCTGGGTACACCAAGAAGTGGAGGTCCCATGCCTATAATGACTAGAACATCATTCCAGGCACACTCGGCCTATAACTGTCATCCTGAAAAAAGTTTTCTTTACAAAACTCTGGAATGAACATAAAAAAATCTTCATACCTAAAAAAAAATTTAAGCAATTGATTCTGATTAGCAAGAACATCACATCAGTGCAGCCTAGTGATGTCAGGTATATTCTAGGTGGTACTCTTCACAGGGAGATGCTTGGCCACTTTTCGAAAAAAATAGCTCAAGGTCCAAAAGACATATCAAAGTCACCTCACGTGCACAACTCCAATGGTGTGGTATTCTCACACTCCACTTACCCATCCTTTCTCATGGTCACTCCTTTCATTTATTTCCCAAATTGCTCCACCTGTTATCTTATAGGACAATACACTAGTCACTGAATATAATCATCTATTTTCCTCCATGTACCTGGCTTTCTTTGTAGACAGTAACTGGTGGTTTCCTGGCTTGGGGACACAGGAGCAGGAGGCCCTGCCCTCACTGTGCCTACCAGTCAACAAGAGGCCTGCTGTCCACACTGGGCTAATGGTGCCACCTGATGGCCAGTATGGGCCAGGCTTTCTGTTCTCATTATTGATCATGACTCTTCTACCTGGGCCTTTATCTGTTCCTCTTCTCTCTTTTCACCTCAATAAATAATATCCCCAGCATCCTCCTTCTTCTCCTTTGATCTGCCATTCCACACACTAGGTTGCTACACTCTCAATCCCCCTCTCCCTTGTTTTTTCACCACACCTGCCCTGAGCTCTCCCAAACTTGAACCCAAGCAATCAATGCTTTTCTCATAATTATCACCTTTGAGTCCTGAATGCTATCAGAGACACATTCCTTGGCCATGGCCTTGAACGTCCCCTGGACTCCTAAGTAAGCTCAATATTCTTTGCATGATCTTTCCTATGTCTTCACTAGACATTCACTTTAACCTTCATGCCCTCTGCAATCATTACTGCTCTACCTCTTTCAAAAGACCATCTTGATCTTAGAAATTGAAGAGTCTGGGCATGAATCCCATTTCTCAACCTCCTGTCTTTCACATGAACAAAGTCAGATATATCTGTACCTGCCCTTAACTTTGTCTTTTTCACCAGGCCTTGTGTACTAGGTGAGCACTCTACACTGATCTACATCTAAGCCTAGTACTAAACATTTTCTTGATTCAGATATGGCTTTTGTATCACTCCTAAGCCTTGATGTAGTCTTGATATGTCCTCTCCACGATTTTTTTCTTGGTCAAGTTCTTTCCATCATAAAGAGTCTTCTTGTCTCTTAGAGACAGCTTCTTCTAATTACACTTCTGTCTCTTACTTCTCAACTTCCTAATTATTTTTATTTTTTAATGTCTAAAATTTTTTCTTATCACATACTTCGTACTTCCTGCAAAGCTTAAGAAATAATGTAAGGAACAGGTATATTCCCAGAACGAGGCAAATGGAATAAAAGAGCACAGTACGTGTGAGGCTGTGTGTCCAACCCTCCAATTGTATCTTTTCCAGTCCATCTGAGAATCTACACCATCCCAAATTTTGTGCTTAATACTTCTCTTTAATAAAGAAAGATTATGTACGTAGGTCAGGACTATATTTAACTCTCTTACTTCTTTTTTTCTGTTAGAGTTTTGGAGCACCTGAACATCTGTTATGGTTTAGATATGATGTAACCCCTAAGAGTTCATGTGTGAGACAATGCAAGAATATTCATCATTGAAATGATTAGATTTTGACAGCTGTGACCTAATCAGTGGATTTTGTAGGCAGATAGGGTGTGGCTGGAGAATGCAGGTTGCTGGGGGTATGTCTTCAGGATCTGTATGTTGTTCCTGGTGAGCAGAGCTCTCTCTGCTTCCTAGCTGTTCTGTCCTGAGCTGCTTTCCTCCACCAAATCGTCTGCCATCATGATATGCCTCTCCCTTGACCCAGAGCTACGGAGTTAATCAACCATGGATTGAAACTCTGAAACCAAGAGCTAAATTAAAAATTTCCTTCTCTACATTGTTCTCGTCTAGTCTTTGGTCACATTGACAATGAAGCTGACTAAGTCAATATCCTAAATATCATTATACTTGTCAATCATATAATGAAAAACCAGCCTCTATCTCAGAGCAAAGCCTGTCCAAGGAAGGGACATGGCCTCTGTCCTTGGAAAAACCCACAGAGCACTCCTAAGCACATTCCCACCCTGCTAAGTTGTTTATCTACAAATAACAGGAGAGATCTGCTGTGCCAGGTGTCCCTGACTCAGTCAGGCTTGGTGGGGATCCATAGCAACCCTCTAGCAGCCACCAATCAGCATGAGACAGGGAAATACCTGGGATGCCAGATAACCCTCCCAGTAGTTTATGGTGGTTGATAACATGTTGGGAAACCATGTAGTTCAGCACGTACACCCCTCTTAGCTTAAACCAATCAGTTCAAATGAATACCCCTTTTGTACTGACCAATCATCCCTACCCAACTTGTTCCCGCCAGTGAATGTGCTAATCATGTTTTAGAGTTGTTATTTGATTTTCCCGCAGTGTGTGATGATTTGCTAAGAGATGCTATGATGTATGTGAAGTCCCTGCCCTCTCCAAAGAATGTATAAAACTGCTGCAAACCCTGGGCTCAGGGCCTCTCAGCATCACCAGTTTCTGGGTGTGCGCGCGGAGGACTGAGCTAGCTCACAATAAACACCTCTTTGCTGCTTACATCGATCTTGGGTCTCTGGTGGTCTTTGGGGGTCCCGAATTCGAACATAACAATAAATGACTTTATACTTATTAGTTGCAGGGAGTATGAAGTAGCAAGTTTGCTGTGGGACTTTGTAAAAGATGTGGGAGATGAGACAATGATGATTGCCACGTCATTTATTTTGAATATTTAGTAGTCCATGTTTACCAGAACATCCCCTCTCAAATAAAAGAAAAACATTTCATCTTATACCTCCCACTTCAAAGAACAAAACACAATACCTAATAAGATTCTTTGGTATTTATACCCCTCCTGGAAATATTGCTCTAGATCATGCACCAAGTGCTATGAAAGGTTGTCACATGGGACCCTGTGTAGGAAAACTCACTATAACATGTCTAGGCGGTGGTTAAAAAGGCCCCACTATTTGAATCATGTGACCTGGAAAACCTCAGCTACTCGAAATACATGTGATAAGAAAAGATGCTTGTGGGATTTATGGCAAGTTCCAAAATAGAAATCACGATAAAGATTGCCTAGGGTTCTAGAGTTAAACCATACCATCTGTATCTGTAAAATGTAATTATACACATTCAGTTGGGTTATGGTGGAGACAGAGCTTCTGATTATAAGTCAAGTGACTACATGGTGAAAACTATCCATCATGACTTTGGTCTGACCCTGATCAGAAAATTAGGTGAGCCCCATAGCAGTTCATAAGGATGGAATGCATAATACCTGGTAAGTTTTAAATGTTAGGTGTCCTGCAAAAGCTCATGTGAGAGACAGTGCAAGAAGGTTTAGAGGTAAAATGATTGGGTTATGAGAGCCCCAACCAAATAAGTAAATTAATTCCTGGATAGGGATTAACTGAGTGGTAAGTAGTAGGCAGGTAGGGTATGGCTGGAGGAGATATGTCATTGGAGTTTATATATATTTTTCCTGGTGAGTGGAGTCTCTCCGCTTTCTGATGCCATGTTCCTAGTTGTCTTTCTCTGCTACATGATGTTCAGTCTCCTCTCAAGCCCAGAGCAACAGAGAGGCCCTGAATGGACTGAGGTTTCTGAAACTGTGAGCCCCCAAATAAACTTTCCCTCCTCTAAAATTGCTTTCATCAGGTCATTTGATCATGGCAATGAAAAAGCTGACTAAAACAATACCCCAATATATTGCCCTCTCTAAAGAAACAAAAACTCACTTGGGGAAAGTAGTCACTACATGGACTCACATTCACTCCTTAAGAGGAAGCAATTAATTTCTGACAGATAGTATTACCAGTTCCAGGTTTGGGTTTGTAGTTCCTCCTCCTAGAATCTCAGCTGAGTGTTTTTAAAGTGTTGATTCACTAATTGTGGTAGCCACCTAATATCATCTTGGATTAGGGAACCAGTTTTATAACAAATGCTCACAAATAGTCAAGCAATCCTCCATCCCTAGGAATTGCTTTCCTGATAGTAATGGAAAATAAAGTAAAACTGAAGCACAAGTTCAGAGATAGCACCATATGAGGAAAGTGAGAGATCTTTTAGGGTGTAGAACATAGCTCAAGTCAACAGCCATCATTGATGCTGTCTCCATTGGGTCTAATCATTCCCAGTGATACACTTGGGGAATTTAATCTCCCTGTCCCTACAACTGTGGACTTTGCAGCTTTACAGGTCCTAGTTCCCATCATGGGACACAGAAAGCATCCTTGTGTACTTTCAACCATGACCACCATCTGACATTTGGCTCATTGTACCCATGAGCCAGAAGGCAAAGAGGGAAAAACATATGGTTGGTACTGTGTGACACAGGGAGATGTTCCCTGGCCATCTATTCCCTTACCTGTAATCATGGCTCCATAGGTTCCTGGTGACCAGAAACTCAAAGTTGAGGTTCTGAGTCAGATCTCCAGGAAAGCTGCTTAAGTCAACAGAGGTGCTTGCTAGGGGTGAGAGGAACCTAGAATTAAGAGTAGAGGAAGGAAACAATTGTGGACTTGAGACCACCCAGTGGGGATCACAGTATATCCCACTACTCTCTCTTCTTAGTTTCTGTCAAGAAAAAAAGAAGTAAGAAGAAGAGAAGGAAGAAGAGAAGACATTTTATGGCACAGGAAAGAGAGCTGCTTCCAAAATGTTTACATTGAATCGAACCCGAAATTCATAGCATACGTTGTGATATATGAAATTAGAGCTCACTAGCTACACTATTAGTATGCTTGTTGTATTAATCGGATAACTACACACTGTGATGAATAGCGTGACAGACACAAGATGTCATGACAGTATCTAGTCCAGAGGGAGTAGCAAAAAGTGAAGCCAGGACAGGACATTTCAGTCTATAGTAGGAACCATACTTGCAGCAATATGGAGTCCACAAGGGGTTTGGGGCAGACCACTGACAAGACTAGGTTTGTGTTTCTTAACGTGGATGAAAGAGGAGCACATGTGGGGAGAGAAAATAAGAGCATGGACGTGGTGGAACAGGGGAAAAAATGCTATGAGGATCAGGATTTGAAGGGAAGATTGCAAATTCCACGTGGTCTATTTGAGTTGCAAATGGATGTCTGATTTGAATCTCGCACTGGAGGTAGACTCTGAATAAATAGTTTTAAGTGAGGTTGCATGACCCTCAGAAGAAACTGAGGTAGGACATGAATTTGTAAGTCATGAGCCCACAGATGACTAGTGAAATCATGGATGTGCGTGTAATGCCTAAGGACAGAACACAGAATGAGAGATGATGGTGCTGAAAATCTAAATGGGAAAAAAAGTCTCCCAAAACATGAACTATCATGTTTTGGTTTTATTTTCTTAAAACATCCCTTCAAATGATGCCTTCTCTCTGAAAGTATCTATTTCTGAAACCATACCCTCATCCCCAAGTCTTACCTTTGCACCCCCATATCTTCCTGTTCAGAATTTATATCTTGCATTAACTTTCATGGTTAACAGACTTAGAGCTCACTCATTATTTATACATTTATCAATTTATTCTACACTATAAGTTCTTCTATGTCTCAAACGCTATGACAGATGCTGAGAATACTAATAAGACAGAGTTCTTGCCCATGAATGGTTGTGGCAGAGATGGGCTTGACGGTTACTAATTTTATTTCCTTTCTCTGGGAGCTAATTAAGACCACCTTGCCCACCTTTCTAGAAAGTCAGGTTAGTACCTGTTAGGAGTTTTTTCACCAATCAAATCTGAAGAGAAGGATGTCAAATTTTGACCACAAACTCTCTTGTAGAATTTTCATATGTTTTCATTCCTCTCTGTGAAAGCCATGGAGTCCAAATGCTTAAAATGGTGGTACTACAAAATAGAAGTTTCTGAATCATGGCTTGGACTGCCCCAGGAGATGACAGACCTTCACCGTGTTAAGCCATTAAAATGTGGACCTTGTCTGCTTGCATCAGTGATATTGATTACTGTGTTGTTTAGTCTAGAAAGGGAAAAGAGATATGTAAGTAAATGTGTGCAGTACATGTAACAGGGGCTATCACAGAAATATGAACAGGCATGTAGGTGCCAGAAAGGTAGGAGGTGATGATCAGGATCCGAATAAGGAGATCAGTTACAAAAGTCTTTAGAGAGGAGGAGCCATTGTTCTGAGTCTCCAATGTGAGAAAGTGGGTGTTTTCCAAGTGGGAAAGGAGATGAGGATGACTGTCTGGCTGAGGAAACAGTCCCCAGAGGAAACAGAAAAGCCCAGTTCATCATAACAAACCTGGAGGTCTCACTACTGGTGTCTACACAAAACTTCAAGCTATCTGGCAGGCTTGAGCTTAGTGGCTGGTGGCAATGGGTGAAAGACAAAGGAGACAATGTCTGATTGTTGGGCTTTCTACCTAAATATTTGGTAACAGTTGATAGAGAGGCATTTGAGAGTTTGAAGAGAAAAGTTATATATTTAAATTTCAGGAAAAGTCACCCATCAGTAAATTGGAGGCTAAAGTGAAATTATTTTGGCGCCACGGATACTACCCATGGAAGGATATTATAGTTGTCCACGCAACAGAAATTATATGAAGGCAGTGACCATGGCTGGCATGAGAAGAGAGGTGGAACAATCAGTGAAACACAGGTACTAGCTGGGTATGCTGGTTTAGAATTACCTTTAGACTTCGGATGGGATCAGTAAGTGTGTAGGGGGGAAGGTACTCAAATTAGAAATGTATAATTCATCATAACATTCATAATGAGAAAAGCCCAATTCATCATAAGAACAAGGAACTAAAACATACTTGGAATAAATATGCACAATCAAATGAAGAAACCAATTCCATATATATAAAAAATATACATAATAAATATATTATATACATAATAAACATATTATATACATAATAAAAATTATTATATATATATATATATAAAGACTTGAACAAATAGAGAGATCATAATGCTGAGTGTAAAGAAATTTAAAGATAGTAATCTCCCTTAATTGATTTATAAGGTTAGCACAGTTCAAATATACTGTACAAGAACTTAAAAAATAATTTTAAAGTTCATCCATAACACAAATTTAGATAATTCCACAAAATAAAATTAAAAAGGAGGGATCTGCACTGCTGTACATTAATTCTACACTTGTTAATTGTACAAGTGTAACATTATTTTAATTGAAATTTGTTGGTGCCAGTCAATCTATTGCTAGTGTTGCACCAAGTTTAGTGCAACAGCCTAAAAGAGAAATATACAGAATATTTCCCAGTATATGTATAAATTGAGTATGTTACCCAGGTAACATACAATTCTTAAACAATGAGATAATCTGAAACTAAGTTCATGCAATTGATCCCTAGTTTATTATAAACTCCAAATACATTAGTATAAACTGTTTTTAATAAAAGGTTAAGAGCTGGGATACAGCTTAGTTGGTAGAGTGTTTGCCTCACACGTACAAGGCCCTGGGTTCAACCCCCAGCACCACAAACACACACGCACACACACACACACACACATATACACAAAGAAAAGTTTAATATAACCTTGAAGATACAGTGAACAAGGAATTTGTTTTAT
Source organism: Marmota flaviventris (assembly GCF_047511675.1). Taxonomy (NCBI): domain Eukaryota; kingdom Metazoa; phylum Chordata; class Mammalia; order Rodentia; family Sciuridae; genus Marmota; species Marmota flaviventris. The sequence goes on from NC_092512.1 coordinate 73,767,009, forward strand.
TGAATAAAAACGCAAATTTAAAATATTATTTACTGAATTATTTTAAAATAAGTTCTTTGAATTAAAAATTAAATATAAAAAAAGAAACAGGAACAAACCACTGGGAAGTTTATAACATGCATGACAAAGGACTTGTTTAATTGTGCAAGAACTTCTCCCAATCAATAGGAAAGAGTGACCCCTACCAATAAGAACAATAATGAGATACAGGAAATCCACAGAAAAAGAAACGTAATAGCTTATAGACATGTGAGAAAATGAATTTAACTGGTAGGGAAATACAAACTAAACAAGGAATTAAATGATTTTGGACTCAGGAAATAGTTAATGTATGGGGAAATAGCTACTCTCATATACTTTTGGCAGAATGTTAACTTTCTATTGGGCAATTGGGCTATTGCTTTATTTCAAAAGCTTTAAGACATGTTTATTCCATTTGACACAATTTGATTTCTATAAATTTATCCTACATTTAAGAAATCAAAAACATACACACAGGATTATATATACACAATTTTCATCCGAGTTATATATTAAAGAGTTTAAACCATAAAGTCAAACAATGTAGAATTTTAAAATATAAATCATGATATATGCATATAAACACAGTACTTTGAATCCATCCATGCACATTTTAGAAATATACTTTATGACCTGAACTAATCACAAGAAAGTTGGAAGGAAGCAGAAGAAACTGCTTACAAAGAGTGCATACAACATGATCTACAAATTTACTGTCTATTCTGGCAGAGGTTTGCAAACTACACCCCAAAAGCCAAATACTTGTTTTCTTTTGCAGACAAAGTTTTACTGGAGCTGGGTTACACCCACTTGTTGTGTGTTATCAGCTTTTAAAAAGCAAGGGCAGAGAACATAAGTTGTGACAGAAAAAATCTGTCTGTAAAGCCTGGTTTATTATGTGGTTTTTTACTTTGTGTGCCAATCCCTGGTCCATGCAAATAAAAATACAGAAAGCATATAAAGAACATTTAAAAAGTAATTATTTCTAATATGGGACATTTTATTTTATTTTTTTCGTGTTTTCTTAACAATGTCTAAGATAATTTTTTTATTTTGTTTTTTTAGTTGAGAAATAAAACTATATATATGTTTGTATGTACAACATAATGTTTTAAAATATATTCCTATAGTCGAATTACTTCATATACTTATAATTTTGACAGTATATCAGCATTAGCTAGCTCTTTTATTTGTAAAAAAGATAGATATGCTTAAAAAGATAAGTAATTCATTTTCTGGAGGCATATAATATGGCTGAATTACATGTTTTATTTTTCATTTTTCTACATGTTTTATTTATTACAAAGAAGATGTGTTACTTATGTAATCAGAAAATACTTAAATATGCATTGCCATGAGAATCTGGAAATTTCTAATTCTGACTTTCTCTCTGATTTCTTGGGGCATCTTGATTTTACATTTAACATCTTTTTACTTTTTCCCAGAATGTAAGAAAACGTTTTCTGTAAAATTTTGGTGATAGGGATTTTAATTGTTACTAACTTTGAAGTTTAAATCATCCAAATTTACAACAAAATCTGGCCTCAGTTATCTAGAGTTTATATCAAGATACTTCAAAAGAAATGAATCCAGGTGTGCAAAACGCAACCAAAAGAAAGATTCAGTTGTTGTTTTGGGGGTTTTGTTTGTTTGTTTAGACTCCAATAGATTCACTCATAAGAATTTTCAAAGCTTCTCGAAATCATCATTCCCGAAGCATGCATTCTGTTTCATACATTATCAATTTTTAGAATAAGAGGAAAAGAATTCTACATGGTTTCACAAAGCTTTCAATCATAATTTCAAAATTCAGCAAAAATAGCTCAAAACCGAAAATGAGAGTCCTTTTGAACATGGACATGATAGCCTTCTATAAATGATTAACTAATTAATTTCAGAAATATATGAAAAGTCACACAATTGTGGAGATAATAAAACAAAAACCCAAAGGCCCACAGGGAAATAGAGTGTCCACAGTAAGGACACATGTCCCCACTCCATTCCCTGCTCCAGCATAGAGTGTGCCATGTGATCACTCTCCCAGACTCTACTCTCTCTGAGAAAGAATACCAGTGTATCCAAGGTCAGTGCCCAGACCATGGTTATACCCAGGCACAAGTCCAGTGCACTGTGATGCCCAGGCTTGGAAATGCTTCTCTGAGACCTTCCTCCAACTCTAGAATTTACACTGGGTTCCTTGGTTGAGGACCAGCTGTGGTCCTAGTACTTCTGGGATAGGCTTCTGTCCAAGAAGTCAAAAGCTCTTTCTCAGCTCATGGTTCTCCAGAGAAAAAGCAAGGATGCTTTGTTCACAAGGTTGTCTTACCTACACCACCTAGGAACAATGGTGGGCATACTTTTATCTTCCTCCACCTTGTTCTTTTGTAGCTCTTTCACAGGAATACAGCATAAAGCCTTAACTTTTATAAGATGAATTCAGTGACTATTCTTTAGAAAGAAAAAAAAAATACTGAGAAGCACAATCAACATTAATGTTCACATCAAACGAAACGCATGCCTTGAAAATCAAGGCGATGGGTGCATCTGGTCTTGCTGTCAAATTTTCCCACATTTTAAATCAGAGAGTTTGAATCTTTCTGTCACATGTTCTTGCCAACATTGAATGGTGTCTTTGTTATGCTCGAATTCGGGACCCCCAAAAGACCACCAGAGACCAAGATCAATGTAAGCAGCAAAGAGGTGTCTATTGCAAGCTAGCTCTGTGCTCTGTGCACACAGCAACTGGTGACGCTGAGAGGCCCCTAGCCCAGGGTTTGTAGCAGTTTCATACACTCTTTGGGGAAGGCAGGGACTTCACATATATCAAAGCATCTCTTAGCAAATCATCACACACTCCGGAAAAATCAAACAACAACTCTTAACATTGATTAGCACATTCACTGATGGGAACAAGTTGCTTAAGGGTGATTGGCTAGTACAAGAGGGGGATTCGTTTGAACTGACTGGTTTAAGCCAAGAGGGGTGTACGTGCTGAACTACATGGTTTCCCAACATGTTATCAACCACCCTAAACTACTGGGAAGATCATCTAACATCCCAGGTATTTTCCCTGTCTTATGCTGATTGGTGGTTGCTAGGGGGTTGCTATGGGTCCTCACCTAGCCTGACTGAGTCAGGGACACCTGGCGCTGAAGATCTCTCCTGTGATTTGTAGATAAACAACTCAGCAGGGTGGGTATGTGCCTAGGAGTGCTCTGTGGGTCTTTCCAAGGACAAGGGTCACGCCCCCTTCCTTGGACAGGCTTTGCTCTGAGGTAGAGGCTGGTTTCTCAGTCTTTAGCACATCTGACTGGAGTTTCTAATGTCATGGTAATTTCTACCTGATTTCAATTGGGCTCTTCTATAGTCTAGTCATATAGAGCTCTTCTATGACTTTTCTATGGCCAAGGAACAAGAATCCCTGAGGTCCCAGTAGCCTTTATAAATGCTAGCAGTTGTCTCTGGGACCCCAGGAATGTATCACTAGGTATCAAAGTGTTTGAGGCAACTTATGAGTGGAATAGCCAGGATTCTCAACCCCCAAGCCCAGCAGCCTGCCTTGGTGGATAAAGAAACCCAGGCCCACGTCATCCCCAAACTCCAAACCAGAAAGTGGAATGTACAGCACAAAAACGTGCCCATCCTGTGGCTCTGGGCCAGGCTGAATTCTGAACAGTCCTGGCCTTGCTTGCTGTACAGTCCCTTCCTGTCCTCTCAAGTCCTGAGAGAGCAGGGCAGCTTCCTTCTCTCCATGCCAGACTGAAGCACTCCTTTGCAGGGCAGAGGAGAAAGTCTCCAGTCACCGTGATTCTGAAGGAGAGAAGGCTATTTTGAAGACGAGGAAATGCAAAATACGGAAAGGCTTAAATCCTTGCATGCATACATTCCAGGGCTTACAAATCATCTCATGAATACATTGAAAGCATGAGTCATAGCAGGAGAGGTGCAGGAGAAGAGTTTCTCCCCGCATTCCAAAATGAGGTCATCTTAAAATCTCTGTGAAGGTGAACAGGGTACTGTCAAGTTTAGTTCATAATTATGCAGATTTTAGGTATTAATCCAGGGTCTCTTTGTCTGACTAGATTTGGATGAAAAAGCAAGAATTTCCAGACCAAAAGAATGTTCTCAGTCGGATTATTAATGCTTTTCAATATGGAAGTCATTCTTAGTGGGACTATTTTTAGTTTGTTTAGCTGAAATATATACAATACATCTGGAATGTAACTTTTTTTTTTTAACCTCCGGATAATGTGACTTTTTAAACCTCTTGATGTAAGATGGGTTTGAAAAGTAAAATAAAGCAATTTGTTTTATTTAAAATGAGAAATCAGATTAAGATTCTAGGCTGATAGAGAAGTTTATAAGCATTCCTGTTTTCTTTTCTTAGTGTTTTCATATCCTTTATATCACCAACCTACCTTTATTTTTCAAAAATACCTGAAAATTTGATTTTCACATGGTATTGCAGTAGCCTTCACTGAGAGAAAAAGAAAGAGGAAGGGAAGGAGAAAATGCACAGCTTTTTAACAAGAATGATTTTTTTTCATTCTTGCCCTACCTTGTTAATTATAGGGTAATGTCTAAAAATATCAAGAATAAACCAGACATTGTGCATTAAAATCTATAAACAGATCTAACACAAAATTCCAGCTATTTCCAATTTACTGATGATATAAAAATAACATTTTAAATTGGCACCTAGTGACACTGGGAGGAAAAGTAATTTCTTGGCCTTTGGAGTAGATGAAATCTTGGTGCTCCCTTCCCTTTCTCCAACCCTCCCTGCCTCCCTTCTGTTACCTGCCACCAAGCTGGGAAGCCTGCCTGGATCCTGTGGGCTGAATTCCATTGCCTGCCCAGCATCTGGTGTGATTCCACAACTTGGCTGGCTCTTGTCAATTGTGCTGCTATAGACATTGAAGTGGCTGTTTCACTGTAGTGTGCTGATTTTAGTACTTTGGGGTAAATACCAAGGAGTGGAATAGCTGGGGTAGAATAGCTGGTAACATGATAGTTCCATTCTTGGTTATTTTTAGGAATTGCCATACTGCTTAACAGAGCCATTGTATTAATTTTCAGTAACATCATCAGCATATGAGTTTTCCCCCCACATGCTCATCAGTATTTATTACTATCTGTATTCTTGATCATTGCTACTCCGACTGGAGTGAAGCGAACTGCATTCAAAAACACATCAAGAAGATAATACACCACGATCAAGTGGTTTTCGTCTCAGGGATGCAAGGTTGTTTCAACATACATAATCAATAAATGTAATTCACCACATAAACAGAATTAAGGACAAGAATCATATAATCATTCAATAGATGCAGAAAAGACCTTTTACAAAATCCAGCAGCCAGTCATGTTTAGAATTCTGGAGAAACTAGAGATAGAAGGACTTTACCTCAACATTGCAAAGGCTATATATGACAAACCCAAAATCAACATCAGACTGAATGGAAGAAAAATCGGAAGCTTTTCCTCTATAATCAGGAAAAGACAAGGATATCCACACTTACCACTGCTATTCAATAGAGTTTTTAAGCACCTAATCCTTTAACAGTGAAACTGAATTGTATCTCTACTCTCCAGAACCAGGGGGTACCTGCAGTGTAATCAGATACAATTTTGTAGAAACTTAAGTTGTTCTTCCCTGTTCTGTCGAAATTTTTTTCCACTGCCTATCATCTTACTCAAAATCAGTATTTTAATGCCCTAGGTAAACATTCCATTGAATTAAATTCCCACAAGAATATGCAAATTAGGAATTATTAGTTTATCAAATCTGATTGTCAAAATTCAAAGGTATGTGCTTAAGATAAATTCTCCACCCTTTCAAATAAGAATCACTTATTTGTGTTCACTCTCTCCTTTCCTTCTTTTGTAATTTATATGAATTGGTGATTTTCCAAGGAATCATAAATATTATTTATAAATATCTTTTTGGAAAAATCAAATTAAAAAAATAGAAAAATCTACTATATTAACCACCTATAATTTCTCTAGTATTTGTGAATAAAATGAGAGAGATATTCACACTATCCAATGCCAAAACAGTCTAAATATCTTAGAAGTCTAGAAAAGTTCTATTATGAGATGTTATCTTAAAAAGATTGCTTCTGATATCTTTTATCAAAGTAAAATCCTTATAAGCTCAGTATAGGTTGTCTGAGAAATTGATTTTTTAAACGATTTTGAGATGTTTATTTTGCTCTTTAAAGCATATGAATTCTTTCAAAATAGAAATGAAATAGAGGACATGTTTATCAAACCTTTCAATTAAATACTAAGGACCTAGACTTTGGAAAATATTTCTTGCCAATTTACATATTCTTTTAACTAAAGGGTTCTTGAATTAAGATTTTTAAAAATTAGATATGCCTTTCTTGATGAACTAAATATCACTGTGGAGAAAAGCCTTATTAGTAGTTTGAAAAAAAATACTGAGTTGCGGTAATAGTGTGTTTCTGTTTTTTTTGTTTTGTTTGTTTGTTTGTTTGTTTTAAGGAAGAACAGAAACTGTTCAAGCTGAATTCTAAAGCATAATACAGAGTATAGAATATACATTCCCTATGTCTAGTCTTTCAACATATGGAAGAACCATAGAGGGGGATTGATTCTTAATCATGTTGTGAATCAACATGAAAATGTTTCCTTCCAGTTTTCATTTTATCACAGATTCATCTCACATTAATTTTTCCAGTAAGAACAGATTTTGTAGATCTTTCCCCAAAGGTTTTTAGTAATTTTTATAGATGGTAGCCTATGTTAACTCCAAGGACCAAGTAAGTGTGCCCCTCAAAAAGTGAAAAGCTTTTAACTGAATTTATCCCCAAACTGACATCCTTATTGCTTTCTGCCCCCAGGGACCCATCTCCTGTTAGAATCAATTGAAGTGTCACACATCAAAGAAGGAATGATGTGGGCCTAGGGCTTTTAGGTCAGAGTGCCACCTATTAAATTGAAAAGAGATGCTCAGAAAAAACAGCTTTCCATTGTCTGGCTGTATATATTCAGAATGACTTCAAGGTTGAAAGTTTAGGTAGGATGTGTGTGCATTGTTGAAGCCCCTGCCCAGTTCTGTAAAACTCAGGATGAAGAAGATCCTGACCCCCTTTTGTGTTCTGGGTTCTGTGGCTAGGAGATGGTGCTAATCAATGGACTTTGATTTTGGTGATGAAGTTTGATGATGGTATGACTAGCCTGAAAACATTACAAACATTTCAAACATTACATTGTGCTTTAATAAAGCAAAAATGTGAAAAAAAAAAAAAACAGAAAAGTACAGGAGGTAAGACTAATATTTATTAGCTTGATATGACCATCACACAATGAATATATATTTCAAAATAACACTGCATATACTATAAATACATATATTATTTTTGTTTGGCAATTTAAAAATTAAATAATATTTTTTAAAAGGCAAAATAATAATAATAATTTAAAAATAAAGCAATGATGTGATATAGGATTGAATATGGAAGATGTATGCTAGAAGATTGTAAGAGGCATTTAGAGACTGCTTTTGCTAAAGACACTGATTCTGCAGTTGGGCTTGCAAATGTAAAACTTGTCATCTCTGCCCCCATTTTGCATCTGTCAGTCACCTTGGATTCTAAGAATGGCATGAGTGATTGATAAATATTTTGTGATGAATTTAAGATAACCCCCAGGCAAGAGCAACTTTCTTATCTACACCAACAGGTCCTTGCTTTCGTCAGCTTTTTCACTGCTGTGACTAAAAGACACAACCAGCACAATTGTAGAGGAGACAATTTTTCTTTGAGGGCTCACAGTTTTCAGAGGTTTTAGTCCATAGGCAGTGAGCTCCCTTCCTAAGGGCTCAGGAGAGGCAGAAGAATAGTGGCAGAGTGTGGCAGAGGGAACCAGCTCACATGGTGACCCAGAAGCAGAGGGAGAGTCCACTCACCAGATAGAATATATACATACCCAAAGCTATGACGCCCCAATTCCCACCTCGTCCATCCATACCCTCCCACTTCAGTTACCACTCAGTTAATCCCTATGGGGGGATTAAATCACTGATTGGGTTAAGGCTCTCACAACCCAATCATTTCTCCCCTGAACCTCTTTGTATTGTCTCACACATGAGCTTTTGGGAGATACCTCACATTCAAACCATAACCGCACTCTGAACAACCATGACATAATAATTGACATGAACACAGATCATAATTTTGGTCCCCTTTATATAATGTGGAAGTCTATGACAGAGACCTAAGAAACTAAAAACTTTTCCAGCCTCATTTTCAGGCTACTGTGGGAGCAGTTTTATCAGTGAAATGTAGGAAGTCTGTTAGGAAGCATTGGGAAGTGTTTTTAATTGTTTGCTAAAAACAAGTCCCCCATGTTAAGGTTTGGATCAGGAATATCCCCCAATAGCTCATGTATCAGGCAAGGCAGCCATGTTCAAAGGTGACACAATTGGATCCTGAGGGCTTTGACCTCAATAGTGGATTAATCCATTGATGGATGAAGGACTGCTGCTGACAGATGAGACCAAATTGAAGGAAGTTCATCAATAGGGTTGTTCTCTGGAATGGTTTTTCTTATTCCTGGCTTGGCTCCTACCCTTCTTTCTGGCTGTTGTGAGCTGAGGCGCTTTCCTCCACCACACCCTCCTACTGTGGTGTTCTGCCTTCCCTTAGTCCCCTCAGGTCCAGAGAAGTAGAGCTGGCTGACCAAGGATGACTGAGACCTCAAAAATCGTGAGCCAAATAAACTTTAAGTCATTCTTATCCTGTACTTTTGTTACAAGGATGCAAAACTAACCTAACCTGACACTGCCTGGCCACTTTGTTCTTATCAGCAAGGTACAGATTGTGGTACTGAGTGGGAAACCATCATCATGTCATGTGAACTCCAACTGCTCTACCAAGAGACCTATTCTGGTCATGGAGCAATAAGACTCACAGGTCAAACTAAGATATTGAAGTGGAGAGAGTTAAGGAAATCTAAAATCTACAGTGAAAAGCAAGGGGTAAGAGTAGGGTGGAGAGAAAGAGTCCTTGAATCCTGTGTTACACTACTTGCACACCTAGACTCTCACCCTGCCACATTACCTTCACAATGAACTAGTGTGTTAAACATCAGAGTTAAGGCTTAGCAATGGATATTCAGAAACAGAAGTTTCCTGAAATCAGCACATGCTACACTATTGCAGTGATGCAAGGCCACTCCTGACCACAGCATTATTATCAATGACCTAAGAGAAGTCATGCCTCCCCTGGACATGCCTTGGGAAGAAGAAGTGTGGGGCCAGAATGGCTGTCAGCAGTGGAAAGCTAAATTAGGAACAGCATAGCTTTCAAATCAGAGGTGACCTCATCTGTACCTTATGTTTATTTAATGTTCATGTGGTTTTTAATCTCTTTCTATCTATGCATAGAATTCTTCTTCATTATGTCATAACTTGTAAATGTTCCATTTATTTTATATCTAATATTTTGGAGGTTACTGACTTACAATCTATGCATCTTACAATTTCTGCATATGACTCAAAAGATACTTTCTTAAAATCTATATTAATTCATCTTATGAGTCATCTCCATCCATTTGCTTCTTTTATCCTCCACAGCAAAATTAAATATTCTCAAGTAACAAAATATGTAGTCTTTATAAATGCCAAGCAACAAGTCATTTTTCCTATGGTCATGTAACTCTAATCAGAGAGAATACAAGAAAAACCTGTGAGGATAAAATGGCTACGCAGACTCTGTCCTTAATGGAAATGCTCTGCAGTGAACCAGACAAGAGCTTGGCTTTTGCTCACTTCCTGCAACATATAAAATGTAAGCATCTATTTGATTAGATACTACTCATTGAAATTTCTTTCATGTATACCCCTCTACCTCCATATTAGAACTTTTTGTTGCCATTCATCCAAAAAAAATTTATTGAGACCATGCTATATATCAAACACTTATCTTAAGGATCATAGCTATAATGTTAAAAGTGGAGTGTGTGTGTGTGTGTGTGTGTGTGTGTGTGTATGTGTGTGTGTGTGGTGCTGGGGATTGAACCCAGGGCCTTGTGCATATGAGGCAAGCACGCTACTAATTAAGGTATATTCCCAGCCCCTAAAAGTAGTATCTTTTGCTGTAAAATGTACTTTCTAGTGAAGGGAGGAATACATTTTTTTTTAAAGTTGTTTGATTTCTATTTCTGGCCACAATCGGGTAAATAGTACTAAATCCTGCTCCTACAATCCACTAGAAAACTCAATAGGATTCTTTCTGAGGGCAGGTCAAAATGATAATAAATGAAGGGCTGGGGATAAGGAAATCAATCATATATTAAGCAGGGGAGATGGGTTGCTAAACTGACCCAGAAGGACTTTTGCTGAAAATGGATTGAGTGGGACAAAGAAAGAGTCCAAGTTCAGGGCCTCAGGGACTTAAAAGAACCTGACTAGAAGTAGGTTAAAAAGCCTTAATCAGCCACCAAGGAAATAATTTATATAGGATACCTATGAACTGAACAATCAGCAGAGTTGCACAAGAATGGGAGATGTTGGACTTCCAATCAAGAGGAGAGAAGAGCCATCACAGTCTGAGCATTCAATAGGGACCCCCACAAAAGTCCTATCTCATAATATGGATAATGTAATATTAGATTTAATCTATTCTAAATTCATCCAAACAAAACTTAAAACAGGTTTTGGAAAACCAAGATGTTTGTCATGTAACTACCTGCAGGGAAAATATCACAGCATTCTTTAAAGGAAAAAAATTAATCATGATACTCAATAATGTAAAATTTTAAATGTCTAGAAACCAACCAAGTGTGAACATACATGCAAAAGATATAGAAAAATGTGACCATCAGAAAAAAAGCTATCAATAGAAACAAATTCAGGAATGAAAGAGATGATTTAATTTGGACAGAAACTTTCAAATAGCCATGATAAATATGTTCTAGGATTTAAATGAAAATATGAAGACAATGAGAAGAGAAATAGGAACTATAAAAAGAATGATATGGAATGTTTAAAAGTGAAAATTACAATTAAAAATTTATTGAAAGAGTTTACTAAACAAATTAAGTAAATCTGTAAACCAGACATCATCAAAACATTTCAAATTGAAGAACATAAAAGAGTGTGTGTTGGGGGTGAGGGGAGCAGGAGACAAAACAGAATCTCAAAGATAAACTGATAATATTAAGTCATCTAATATGGATATAATCAGAGTTTCAGAAATGAAATGGGGTGGAAAAATATTTAAAGAAATATCCTGTGACAATTTTCCATATTTGGTTAAAAATATAACATCACCAGAACAACCCACTTGACACTAAATAGAATAACAAACAAAAACAAAACCACACCAAGGCGTATCATAATCACTTTGCTGAAATTTAATGATAAAAAGAAAATCTGCAAAGTTGAGATGAGGGGAGGAAACACTTCAAACAGAGGTATAGAAATAAAAATTATCGGGGCTGGGGTTGTGGCTCAGTGGTACAGAACTCCCCTAGCACATGTGGGGCCCTGAGTTCAATCCTCAGCACCATATAAAAATAAATAAATAAAGGCATTGTATCCAACTATAACTAAAAAATAAATGTTTTTTTTAAAAATATAAATAAAAATTATCACTGACACCTCATCAAAACTACATAATCTGGAATATTATAGGATAGCAATTGAAAATACTGAAATATTGGAGAAAAATGTTTTTTTAATGTGGAGATAAATTCTTCAAAAATAAAGGTGAAATAAATGCATTTGTTTATCTATTTTCTAAGTAACTAGAAACTAAATTTATTGCTAGCCCACTTGCTCTTTAAAACAGGTCAGAAGAACCACTTTGGGGCTGGAGATGTAGCTAAGTGGTACAGTCCTTGCCTAGTATGAATGAGACCCTGAGTTCAAACCCCAGAACCAAATAAGGGGTAAAAAAAGGCGGGGGGGAGGAATAATATCTTTAGTGTGAAGAAAAAATGATACCAGAGGAAAACTTGGATATATACAATAGGATAGTTTTTTATAAGATTTTTTTTTAAATATAAATAATTGAATCTTTAAAGCCAAAAATAAAATCAATATTGTTGTAGTCATCTTTTGCGTCATTGTGACCAAAATACCCAACAAAAACAATTTAGAGAAGGGAAACTTTATTTGGGGTTCCTCTTTTCAGTGATCACAGTTCACAGATAGCTGACTCCTCTGAATCCAAGAAGAGGCAGCACATCATAGAGGGAAGGCCCAGCAGAGGAAAGCTAAGCACATATTGGGGTCAGAAAGCAGGGACAGGACGGAGGGGACTGTAGGAAAGATTGAACTCTTCCAGGGCAGGTCCCGCCTTCTTCTCCAGCCTCGCCCCAACTGCCTGCAGTTACTACCCAGAGAGTTCATTCAAACAAAGATGAACTGATTACATAACAGCTCGTACAATCTAATCATTATACTTCTGAATATTTTGGCATTAACAGGAGCTTTGGGCACATTCAAACTGCAATATTCCACTCCTAGCCCCCCTAAACTTATGTCCATCTCACCATGTAAAATGCATTTAGTCCATCTCTAAGAGTACCATAGTCTTAACAGTTATAGCATTGGCCAAGTCCCAAGTCTCTTCTGAAACTCAAGGCAAACTTTTGGCTGTGAGTCTCTGTGAAAACCAAAAGCAGGTTACCAACAACATAATGCTACATCATGTACAACCAGAAGAATGTGAAGTTATACTCCATATATGTATAATATGTCAAAATACATTCTACTATCATGTATAACTAGTAAGAACAAATAAAAGAAGAAAACCAGCAAGTTACATATATTCAATTTGCAGTGACATAGAATAAATATTCCCATTGCAAAAGGGGGGAATAGTTGCTTAGGAAGAAGGGACAGGACCAAAACAAGACCAAAACTCAACCTTGCAAACAGGATTTGCAGTTCTATGTACAGCATCTAGGACTCTTGACTGTCAGGTGTTATTTCCAAAGGGCTGGGCAGTCTTACCATTTTGGCCTTGCTGGTCCTGGTGTACATGTGCTCTCCTTTAGCCTGGCTCTCTCCATAGCCAATAGTTTTTCTCAGTAGATAGTCTATATTACTGGTATATTTTAATTCCTGGGGTTTCCATGCATCTTTGGCTTTACCTTCACCAGTTCATGCATTGCCCACTCTGGGGAAGCCTGCACGGACTCTGACCCTGCTACAGTTTTGTCTGGCCTCCTAGGCCTTCCTTTGAAATCTTGGTGGAAGCCTCCATAACTCCTTAATTTATAGTAACCTAAATTCCTGAAGAACCAGCACCATCTGGATGGTTCTCAGGTCTGCTGTCAACTCATGGAGTACCTAAGGCCCAGGGAATCATGGCTGCAGTGGCCTTATTTCCTGAATGGCTCAGCATGGTGAAACAGCTTGCTAGCCCCCCTATACAAGCAGGGTGACCCTATGATTTCTTCTCTAAGGAATTCCTCTTTCTACACTTTCAAGCCTATAGTGAGTGTGGTCTTGCAAATTCCTGAGACTCCTCAAGTCTTCTTTCCTATTGTGTCTGTACAAAGTACTTATCATCTCTTTAGTGCCTGTAATCTCTCCTACCACCACAGTTTCCTTGGTCCCAGCCTTACATGCACTTTTCGGGCCAAATTGCAAGTTTTTAAAATCCTTTAGCTTTGTTTTCTGTTTCCTTTTCTCACAGTAAACCCAGCTAAAAGCTGCCAGCAAGATCAATGCCACTGACTAAATGCTATACAGCTCTTTGAAATTTCCTCTGCTGATTAATTAGCCCATTACTTTTAAAACTAGCCTCATGTAAAGTCTCAGAACATGGGTAAAATTTAGCCAGAATGTAAGATGATTGACCTCTAGTCCAGTTCCCAGTGCAGTCCTCATTTCCTTCTGAAACCTCATGAACATGGTTCACATTCTTTCTGAGCTGCCACCAGAATCAATCATTAAGCTCTTCTTACAACATTCTAAAGTCTTCCCATCTTGCATTTCCAAACTTTTAAAAATCTCTCCCCCCTGAAAACCAACTCCAAATGCTTCGGAACCACATGGTCAGGTTAGTCACAGCAATGACCTCACTCTTGGTACCAATTGTTGGTTTAGTCAGCTTTTGCATCACTATGAACAAAATAATAAATGGGGACAACTTAGAGGAAAACTTTATGTGGGGCTCACAGATTCAGAGGTCTCTGTCTGTAGTTGGCCGACTCCATTGGTTTGGGCCCATGGTGAGGATCACATCATGGGAGAACAGCATGGTGGAGGGAAGCTGCTCAGGTTGTGGCCAGGTCAAGAAGCGGACAAGGAGGGAGGAAGGGATCACAGGGAAGAGACACGCCCAGTGACACATCTCCTTCAGTCTCACTTCATCTGCCTATAGTTACCACACAGATCATTCAAACTAGGATGGGCTAATTAGATTACAGCCATCACAATCTAATAATTTCATCTGAATATTCCTGCACTAACAGGGGCTTTTGTGATCACCTCATATTCAAACCATAGAAAATACATTATATTCTTATATATGTATACACATACATGTAATATATATGTGTATAATATATACATCTATAACATATATGCATATTTATAATGCATATGTACATATATAACATGACAAAGCCTAAAGGTTGCAGAGTTCTTACATTTTACATATAGTATTATAATGTTAATTTATAGTAGATCATGATGAGTTAAAACTACATACAGCAAACACAGAAAATATATGTACATACACATATGTATATATGTATATATATACATATTTATGCACTAGGCTAGCCTTAGTAAAACTAGGCTGTTAAAATATCTTAATCAGAAGGTTGTTAATCTTAATGTGTATAATATTTAATTGGTTTTACATGCAGAAAGTTCTAGAGTAAAGAAGCATTTTTCAATATAGGGGCACAGAGAATCTCTGCACTCCATCTATTATCCTATAAGCAGGGACAAGGAATTATGTTGGTTTCATTCACCCTGATTCAGATCCATCTATTTCACAATTAATGATCCACACTTACTACTACATCATATGGTCATTTGACAGCGTCATCACGGGTAGGGTTTTCATTTTGGAATAAATTGTCAGAGAAGCAGATTCACAAAAGAGAAATTTGTGTCTTCTATTTTTACTTCAAAACACATGATTTAGAAAATAACCTTTATATCCATATCACTAGTTTCTTTGGTATTCAAGTGGAGTATTTTGTTGAACCTGAATCACATTCTAAAATCACACTTTTCAGTTATTCTACTGCTGGGTACATATACTAAGTGCAGCATTACCCTAACGCCTTCATGCAAAGAAAATGACAAAGAATTTTATACTCAGTCTCAACAGTTTCTGAGATTATAAAACTAATCTTCTTGTTCTCTGTTTACCAGAGGGAAAGTGCTATGTGTTATTCATTCCACACACATTTTGCCACTTTGGGGCAACTCAGTAACTTTCGTTTTAAGATTTAATTAAAGAAGATCAACTAATTGGAATGGTAAATAAGGTGAACATTGTGTTGTCACTCAATGGTAAAATTTTCCAGTTCAACCAAAATTCTAGCTGCCAAGAGAACTTTCTGTAAAACACTAATGCAAAATGGCATCCCTGATACTGTTAGAACCAATGGTGGACTCTGTTCATTCAGGTCAAGCACCTGATTACACATTCACTATCACAGTTAGGAGGTGAGAATACACCTCATCATCATCATAAAAAGAAAAAAAAACTGCAGGAAATTCATAATGTGTTATTTGTTTAGCAGCCAACCTGGCCAGTTGATCAAAATCTTAAGAGTGTAATAGTCTGAGAGTTTCTGGCAGCAAGGAGAAGCATGGAACAACAGTACTTGGCTACTGTTCTAATTTTTGTGTTTTAATCTGTTTTCTCTTGTGCTAAACTGTATATTTTTATCCTTATCAAGCCTAATTCGAAGAGCACTTTCCAGCCTTCCCTATTATGCAGTTCACCTCACCCTCTCTAGTGATTGCAAATTCAGAGAAAATTACTTGGGTACATAGTTCTTGTCTTAAATTAGATGAGATCATATTTCTTCACACCTGTATTTTGAGCCAGAAATTTGTTGAATCCCAAGCTACTCTGTGAAGCACATTTGATTAAGCAACTACCAGAACAGCTCTCTCTTTTCATTACCTTTTTACAGGATTAAGAAGAGCAAAATGCCACATGGAGACATAAGTCATGAAACCAACTTCTGTATTTTTGCTTCTGAATTAGACATTCCTAACTCAGCAGTAGATTTATACTAAGATGACCAGAATAAATAATAGAAACTTCTGGAAAAAAATTATCATTCCTAATAAATAAGCACAGTTTCAGAAAAAAAAAGAAATTCTATAGATTCCATTAATGAAGATCTTTTAAGGAATGATTTTTCTGGTCAGAAAGATCTATGAAATTTAGATGATGTGATGTCTTCACCAATGCCTGAACATTTAACAACTATGGAACTATAGAATACTATTTTTTAGGGCTAGATATGAGATGCACCCCCCACAAAGCTTCTGTTAATGCAGGAATATTCCAAGGTGAGTGATTAGATTGTGAGAGATGTGACCTAATCAGTCCATCCTAATTTGAATGGATGGATTGGTTGCTAACTGTAGGCAGGTGGGGTGTGGCTGGAGGAGGTAGGTCTATGGGACCTTTCCCTTCTTTCAGCTTCCTGGCCACCAGGAATGGATCAGTGCTCAACCAGTTCTCCCTTTGATCATGACGTGCTGCCTCCTTTGGGCCTAAAGCAATGGAGCCAGTTGTCTGTGCACGTGAGCTCCAAAGAAGCTTTTCCTCCTATAAGTTGTTCTGGTCAGGTATTTTGGTCACAGTAATGAAAAGCTGCCTGAAACAGTAAGGTTTAAGACGGAGCATTTTGTCAGACATACTTTCTAATCAGAAAAAAAAAAAAAATCAAGTACAGAGAAAAATATACTTCAGTATACTTTCAGAACAGAACAGTTTGGGTGAATTATGCCTTCTCTACAACTCATTCTGTTGTGGGTGTTCAGTTTTTTCTTCCAGAGTAAGTGTATATTGTTTCTGGGAAAAGAAATACATCTCCAGAATTTACGTAAAAGGCTCAGATATACCTCTTTCATTCTCAGAGCACGGTTATGCTGGTGGCTGTTAACAGGAATTATAGGACTTAATTTGAACATCCTGTGCTACTTAAGAGAATGTTTCTGCCTTGCTGAGAAATCACATTAGGAAGACAAAATCCAGGCAACCCCTGCTAGTTCCTGTACCTTGGCCTCTTTCGTTGAAAATAAGTGGTAGGAGGAGAGTAGGAAGAGACAGAGACCACAAGTGCAAGTGTTTGAGAATAGCTTAGACACAGTGTGGTTTTCATCAGAGCCTTTATTTCACCTGGAAGGCCTGACCATAGTATAAAAATGTCAATTCAAAAAAAATCTCTAAACATCAGCAGCAATTTTTTTCTGAAGTTCAAATCCATTCTGCTAACTCCTTTTTTTTCTTTCCCTTTGGCATTTATCTATCCTTATTATTTCCAAAAGAGTAAGCCAACTGAAAGAAAGAAGTACTCTTTCAACATGTAAGTTGAGAAGAAAAGCAACTATCATAGCTGACTGAGTGTCCAGGGATTGGTTTCTTTCAGAAAGACTTTTATTCTAGAAGTTGCTAGGGCAAATGGGGAAAAATAAGGTAACTATGAGAGAAGTAAGCTCAGGCAAAACTGTTTTTCCTTGACAAGTCCCCTACTCAGAAAAAAAAAAAAAAGAAAGAAAGAAACTTTGGTTTTTTAAGCGATTTTTCTCCCTACATTTTCAATTACAGAAGCAAAAACAATACACTAGAATTTAAAAAATCCAGTTAAATATTCTTCACATTAAAAATTAGGTAAAGAAAAATATTTTTTTAGCCTTGATATAATCTTAAAATCACAAAAGAAAAAAAAATGTTTTTTGTTGCTTTCAACTTTTCTTTCTACATTTTTCCAAAAGTGCAGTTTAAAAATGCATCAATATAGAAATTAAATCCAACATTTAAAAAAAAGAGTCCCAGATATTTTTATATTTCAAATTATAATCCTTCATATAAATAGGACTAATTTTTCAATTTGTTCTTTTTCAAACTGAAATTGAAAAATAGTTCTTTATGTAAGGCAGATGGAAATAATTAGGGGAAGATATTCTACTTATGAAAGGCAGTGGTATCATGTGTTTTCTGTGATTTCAACATTCTACTTATGGCCCTCAACCAAGACAGGTGAAAAGTCTAACTTCCAACAATTGCTCACCTTGCTCAGGCTTCATGATTCATGGCCCTGAATTTCATTAATTCTTAACTGAGCCCAGTTTGAGTATCCCATCATTGGGTGGGGAGCTGGATGTGGAATGAGTGCTGCCTTAAAACTGTGGCTGTGTCATTCCCAGAATAGGTAATTACCAACAAGTCATTGGCTTCTTCTAGCCCCAGATCCTCATCTATAAAATGAGGGTGTAAAAAGTGGTGTCTGTTGGATAAGGTTCTCAGCATAATGATGTAAGGAAATAATACACATTCTCTGGCATATAGAAAGTGTGCAATAAATATTTTCTACTGGTACGGACATGTCTCCTGTAGAGGTGTTTGTGAATTGCATAACTTTAAAGTTGAGTATGAAAATCAATATTTTTAATGGTGGTAATCAACATTGGTAAGGTTTTGATGGTGATGAAAATGAGGGAGTGGGTTAATGTGTAGTGGACAATGTTGACAGGAGAAAGATGATGACTGCTGCAAATTAGCCAACTGTGTTTGGAATCCACAGAAGACTTTCCTCCATTTGTTGACCACAATTCATCTCAAGATCACAGCATAAGGATCGAGGTTGACAGATGCCAGGGGCAGACATTTCAGTGTTTCAACTATTTATTCCAACAATGGAAGTTACGCCTAGTCCCTCCTAAGTTTTGCATATCCCTCTATTCTTGCAATGTTTGTGAAAGCCACAGAAGACATATGCTTTTTGTTTATCCAAAAGAACTCATAACTTACTCAGTAGAAACACCTACACATACACTTATGAATCTGTGCACACCCCAGCATGCAATCAACAGATTTCCAGAAGGTTCATTGAGCCAAGGCCCCTGGATTAGTGACAAGCGTGAAGCTGAAGGTCACAGCAATGCATAATATATCCACACATTTTTATAGAAGTCTCAGACCCCCATTAGGGCCTGTTGCTGAGGATGTTACTGTCCTTCCTGTCTACCAAGTTTCCCATGAGCTGTTTAACTGCATTTTAAAATATTCATTATTCACTGTGGTAAATTCCCTTACCTATTATAATCAAAGAAAAATGTCACTGTACAAAAAAGGACAGAATAGTAGTTTGAAGCGTTTTATCCAAATGCATGCAGATGATTTGTATACTTATTCAACTGACAGTTACCAAGCACTCAGGAAAAAGTTTATGCCAGAGAGTCCACCTGGAATTCCATGCTTGAACACACAAAAAAATTCCAAACTGTTAGATTGTACCACCCTATAATGGGCCAAGTCTGTTGGCATTGCATGGTACCTGAGAATGCTAAAAAAAAAAAAAAAAAAAAATCTGTTATAAACAATGGTAACAGCATATTTCAACTCACCTTTATCACCTTTATTATTCATTTTCTCTCATGACTGCATCCAAGTGAGAGTGAGACAACAGCAGGAAGAAAGCTAATTAAACACTTTTCAGGTCACATTATTGAAAATGAGACCATCTGGTTGATTGTCACAGTGGGCATTATAGAGTGCTAAAGTTCTCTCTACACATTGTGAAGCCAATAAGGCAGCCAGGATAAGAAATGCCAAATTTAACATCCAAACACTTTTCTTGACATTTGACAGCCAAGGAGAAGAATTACCAGTTGGACTGGATGATCATTTTAAAAATAATAAAGGATAGCTTTGAATAACTCAAGATCAACTTTGACACAGATGATGAGGACCCTTCTTCACAGAAAGTTGATCTTTGTGATCCTTGGAAGAGATTGGCTCAGAGAATTCTATACAACAAAATGCTCCTTTTGCATGTGAATTCACAGTTAAAAGATTCAGTAGAAATTTTTTTTATGAACTCGGATATTCAAGTTTTACCATGTCTCAATCAAGATCTCTAATTATAAGCAATAGAAACAGAATGGCTATTTAGCAGGGAAAATAAATAAATACCACAGAATGGTTGGGATGACTGGAGAACATCTTTGAAGTTAATGTATCAAGAACATATCTAAATGTCATGGTGAGAACAAGTCCCCATGAAGTAACTTTGCCTACTACAGTTACTACCAGCCCACGATGTCACTTTGTGAAGTCTAAAAATCAGGACTTCAGCTGTAGAAGGTTCCACAGATGATGCATTCATCTGATTGATCACTCCAAAGCAAAAACTTCAGGAAGGAACTTTTGTTGGACAAAACCAAGTGATGTACATGCATTGCACAGGAGATGAGAATTACACATTTTTGGACCTACCTGGGGATGGTGAGTTTTCTAAGTCTGGAATTTTCCTAGAGATAGTCCCCCAAAACCTTCAGACAAAAAAACAAGTTCCCAAATTTAGAGTGACCATCTAATTTATCATGCTAATTGAAATGCTTTTGGAAGTAAATGATGAGTACTATTAATAATTGCTTCAGGAAAAGAGATATAAAGTGCATCACTCCAAAAAGAATTTACCACCTGGTTGTGGTGACAAAATTTCCAGGCTGGAGCTCCATTCTGAGAACTGCCATAAGCATTTTTACTGTTTACCATTTGGGTTGTGTTACTCCCGGGTAACATTCTCCAGGTCTGCAGGCTTTTGCCAAAAGCTGGGAAAAAACACCAGACTTCTACTAGCTACAGGACCAGAATGAATCATCCTATTTCACTGAAACTTCCACATTGATCCAGGCTCTCACTGGGTTGGGAATGGTTGTATGGCATTTGCCAAACTTGTCTGCTAAGCTCTCCAAATAATGCACAGTAAATGCATATAAATTTAATATCAGTGCATTTCAAGTGTTCTTGCAAATGCATTAAAATACATTCCCACAGGTACTCAGACAAAAAACATTTTTCGGTTTAAATTGGCTGATACAATGTAGAGCTCACCTGAAGGTGGAAGCAGAAATACAATCTCTTTAAAACTTCTATTTCTATATTAAATAATATGCTTCTATTGATGTAAGAAAATTGGCTATAAATGGAACACATTTGGAAGTCACCATGACTAGGGGTCAATAGCCATTAACAGAACTACCACACCCAACAGGACCCTCACAAGCTGGTGTCAGATGGAGCTTCCTATGTGCTGAAAAGAGTTTCAGAAAATGTAGATGTTGCAAATCCTTTAATACAAAGCTTCTTTTAAAAAATTGATTTCCTGAATTTTATGTTGATGTCTTATTTTCATAAATATTTGGTTCTTAAAATTATTACAAAGACTTTCAAAAACCCCAAATTTCGCCACCAAATTTTACTATTTTATTTTCATTTTTAACAAACACTTGGTGGTTACTTACTATGTCTGGTAGGCTCAGAAGTTAAACTACTTGATGTCATATAATCCTCCTCCTTGAGGTGTTCACAGACCACTGGGGCAATGGTCACATCAGCAAGCGTGCATCATAATGTCACCGGTGTCTTGATTTTTGGATTGAAAATTATTCCAGCATCTGCATTTACATGAAAACATGTATATTTTCATCCATATGAAAAGAACAGAAAACACTGCTGTGTTATACTTTTAGTTCTAATACCTGCGAAAGATAATTTTAAATTGAGAAATATATTTAAATGAATATTTTAGTTATATATTTTTTAAATAAAATAACTTTGAAAAATAAACCACCTGCATTTCTAAAATGCAGATGTGGCCATGTCTGCAATGGATTTATGGTCTTTTTTGTGACCCAATAAAGCCACTATACCTGGCTGTTAGAAGACTCAGAAGCCCATTGCTCCAGGCAATGAGGACCAAGAATTATTTCTCCCTAGGGTCAGTTATCCTGCCCAGTTGAACTGCTGTGAAAACAAATTGCATTATTAAGACTTTTCTATGGAATTCTAAAAACAGTTTGCGGGCAGAAAGAAAGAAATTTATTGAGTAGTTAGATTTGAAGTCCTGCTCGATAAAATGCAATTTTCTCTAAAAATCTTAAGTTAAACATTATTATAGTTTCTTTTGAACCATGGAATATATGAGCTACCTCAAAAGGCATGCTTTTATGAAGGGTGGCTCTGTCTATAGACAGATGAGAAAATTACCATCCAGAAGCTTCTAGTGATTTATCTAGGCTTGCAGAATTTAGTAAAGTAACTGGACAACAGAGTAAAGAAGGGTAGTTTTGAATGAAGGGTAGTTTTGAACAACAAACAAAAATTATATTACACTTAAAATGCTGAAATAAGCACAAGAGATGACTAGAGCCTCCTAGTTTGGTTTTGTGAAATAGAGGTGTTCATCCTTGTATGTTTATTTTTGAGTAAGATGTTCTCAAATTTGTGTGTTTGTTCTAATTGTTACAGAGTGATACTTGGACCACTAAGAGGATCCTCTATAAAAAATAGTCATTTGTCCTGAAACATCCAACTCTTAGGTAAGGTCAAAGAATCATGTATAGCCCATACTCATTCATCCGATAATATTCACTCAGGATTTATATACCAGGCACTATTCCTGATCAAAGGAATGCAGGCCTATGTTAGTGATTTATAAATAGAGCTGTATGAAGATGAATAATAGAAAAGAAGTTCTAAGGAAATCATGAAATAAAACTCTGATCTTCTTCCCAAGGACTTTATTTTGTAGGATATACAAATATGTCTTCTCCTTATTTTAGGAATTTATCCACTTAAGTAGTTAATGTATATTTACTAAACACTGGAGCCATGTCATGCAATATGGCTAGATCAAGGTATAGGCAAGTTGTAGGGCCTGAGATGGGAATGTGAACCTTACCACCTCTTCTTTGTTTAAAGGGCAAATCCCACTCTCTCTGCTTAGGGACATCTAGCTGAATTCAATATATGTATACGAAGGGGGGTTTATTAGATTGGCTTATAGTATCAGAAGCAGGATAGTTCCACAATGGCTGAATGGAGAGCCAGAAAAATCAATAGCTGCTCAGCTCAAGAAACTAAAAGCCTCAATGCAAAAGGGACCAACAATGCAGCCCCAGTCTGAGCCCCAGCCTTCAGCAAGGCTGCAAACTTAAGAAGCAAAAAACAGGATGTCTAATTGGAAGGTGGAGTGATAGTGTTCACTACTCAGGTGAGATCAGGAAAAGTGTTGGATGTGAATATCTCTATTGTTTGGCTTTGTTGGTAAGTACCTTACAATCACTTATTTATCTTTCATCATTAATGTTTACCATGGGATTGATGTAGGAGTACACTTAGCAATGAGTTACTAAATGTAGAAGAGTCCTGGGTTTCATTTGGAGGATTTCAAAGGGCTACATACATAGTGACTTATCCCTGTGGTTGAAAGTCAAGATAAACATGATTATAAAGAGCTAGTCTTCTCATTTTTCAAAAAAAGTAAAAGTATACAATGTTTACCTAAGTGTTTAAAAAATAAAGGAAAATAAAAATTTCCCAGTCCAATGTATAATTCTTCTAGAATGAAGAGTTCTTGATAGCTTTCATGCTGTTTGACAGGAACTTTCCCTCTTATTTCATCTCCATCTTCATGTCCACCTTGTCCATACAAATGGGTACACAAATGTAGACCAGAACAAACTCTTTGCTGTGTAATTTCTGTAGATTCCCTTGGGCAGACCATTTCACAAAATCAAGATGTGCTGCCATTTAAAATGCCAGGTCATCTTTATTGATCAAGAAGGTTAATAAAAGTTTATTTTGTCATCGCTACTTAAGAGTCTTAATATCCTCCCAACAGCTTTGCTTTGTATGTCTATAGTCTCAGAGGGTATGTGCACTGATGAAAATTCCGGATGCAATGCTTATGTACGCAGCAGGACTGATAAGAAAGCTAGCACTCCAATCAGAATAACCACCCTGCATATGAAACATTCTACATCCAAGTTCTTCTCCCGGGGCCTGGGAATAAAACCTGATCATAAAGTGCATCACTAACCAAAGAAATATGCCTTTAATAGACCCAGTAGACCTAGGAAACTGTATGGGGCCAATGCATAATCTTCTGTGCCCATTATGTCTTACATTCATTTCCTCTCCACAGTTCTCATCTCTGCATGTTCTTGTTTTTCATGGCTTTGTTTAAATCCCTCCATGAAATGTGGATTCAATTCCCCCACCAATCTTGCCTCATTGTGGACTTCTGGAGGAGAGTATTTATACCTGTCTGTGGTAGCAGACAGGTGGTCTTCTCTCGCTTTAGTAACTGCCATGCTCCTTAAAAGTGAAAGTAGCTTAGAAAACTATGAATCCTCTATGGTGATTCCTATTGCAGAGGTTCACAGTATATCATCATTGACTGAACAAAGACAAGTCATTTCTAAATGAATTGCTCAGAATTAAATCCTGAGTTATCACCAATCCATAACCCTGAGCTCATGAATCACAGAGTACAGTGTATGTGGGTGAACAAGGGTAGTGGCATGGTAAAATAAAATGGGGAAAATGAAGAACCTATGGGTGGAAAATAACCCATGATGCATTGACAACAATGTCCTTTTTTATCACTTAAAAACTGGGAGACAAATAATAAAGGCTTGAATGTGGCAGAGATGGGGTTGCTCCTTTTAAATGAGGCAAGAGAATGAACAGAGATAATTGGAAATCCAGTGGCTCCAGAGTGATTTTGTTTGAAAATGACAGTGTAAAGGATGTCTCCACACCAACATGGAGGACCGACCACCAGTGTCCTTAGTGTTAAGTTCTCTCTGAAGAGCTCTGAAGTCACACCTTCATCGGCTGACAAGAGATTGAATGGCCTTTCTGCTCCCACCATGGATAAAGACATTTTTTTCTGTTCAATTATATCTGCACATGGAAATCTCCCCAAAGAGGAAGCCTAAATATAAGTTTTTGCAATTAGATTTCTGCAGGTGATTTTTTTTTATATCATAGTTTGCATTGTATCTTTACAGTAAACTTTCTCCTCAACTTAATCTGGCTTGGAATGTTCTAGCATTCTCTGGAAAGTATTTTTCTCTGAAAAAAGGGAGCAAAGAGGATACAATACAGAAATAAGTTAACTATGCTAACTTAAGATGCATAAGGTTGGGCCTCCTTTATCCATGGATTTCTAAATCTGTAGGCTCAACTGACCTCAGAATGAAAATATTCAGAAAATGAATTGAGTTTGCATTAAATATGTATAGACTTTTTTCTTATCATTATTCCCTAAAAAATATAGTACAGCATCTATTTGCATAGTACTTACATTGTATTAAGCATTATGAGTAATGTAGTAATGATTTAAAGTGTATGAAAAATATGCATAGCTCATGTGCAAATACTATATAATTTTACATAAGGAATTTGAATATCTAAGGATTTTTGTATCTGTGGTGAGTTCTGGAACCATTCTCTCTGGGATACTGATGGACACTTAACACCATACATGAATATAAATGTTTACTATTTCAGCTGATACTTTCTGTAAGACAGTCCAGGGACTGAAAAATGTATTTGCATATAATTTTGCAAATTAATCAGATGCCCTTCTTTACTCAATCAATCATGAAATATTTATGGGTACTGCATTGTCCCTGTTTATTATGTGACTTTGAAGCTATCTCTAAACTGCTAGCCTCTGTCTACCTCCACTGACACCTTCTTTCTTCTAGCCTTCAGCTGGTCTGTGCCTCATCTTGGTCCCTTAATTCTATTCTCCACACAGCACACAGAGTGAATTTTTAAAGCATACACCAAACATGTCATTCTTCATTTAAGTCATTCAGTTAGTTAGTTTTATTTTAAAGACAAATGGGAAGTCTATCGCATAGTCTCCCAGATCCTGTTAATAAAATAAATTTTTATGTAAGAAATAAATGTAAGTACGGTGGTAGTGAAGGTGAGAGATTGAAGGAGGAGTGGAACAAAGCAGGTGATGGTAATAAAGAGATGATATTTGTAGAGCTGAAGCTGTGGCAAGGGAATTGAGAAACGGATGGGCTACACAGAGGGTCAAAATTGACTGACCAAATAATGGACAATGAAAATGATAAAATGAAAGTTTAAGAACAACTTTCGGGCTCTAATATAATATGATGTTTTTGATGGAATTAAAGAATTACAGAGAATAAGCATGTTGAACATATTACAGAGAAGGGAAGAAGCAGAAAAGAACAGGAAGAGTTGGGAGGGATGTGGAAGCTATTTGTTAGCACACATCCTAGGAGCACCTACTGTGTGCAGGATACTCCCCCAAGAACTTAACAAATATTAACGCATTTATAACTCCTTCAGAGACAGCTGCTACTACTACCCTGATTACAGATGATCAAAACGAGGCACGTGATAATATATAACTTGTCCGAGATCCCACAGTTTGTAACTGGTAGATCTGAGATTGAGAACAAGTTGTTTGGGCTTTGGAGCCTACACTGTCAATCATGCTATGAAAAGGCCACTTGGAGAGGTCACTAGGTGGAAGAGGTTCAAGCATGTGCTTGAGAGGATTATCAAAGAAGCTTAGATAGGTTGTGAGACATGCTCTGAGTAAATAGTTTCACAGAGCTCAGAGTGAATCCAAAGTCCACAGTCCTTGCTGCTATACCATGTTGTTGTACAGAGTATATACGGCTAACATCTGTGAATGCCAAATACAGTCTCAGAGTGCTGAGAAAATATCAGCAAGAAACTGGCAAATTTTTATTGTAATCTTCCAATACTCTTCCATGGAGCAAAGTTTATGTGTCTGCTGAGTGAGTGGATCAGAATTTGGCCACATAAATTACAGGATAATAGTCTGATGTTTTATGTTTTGCTAGTATGTAAATATAACATGTATTGCCAATAGGGATGAGGATATGTGATTTTCATTTATTAATTTGTAATAATGGAAAAATAAACAAAACATAAAATTTACTATCTTGACCTTTTGTAAGTGCACAGTCCGGGGGCACTAAGTGCATCCACATTGTTTTGAAACCACAACCACTATCTGTCTCTGAACAGTTTTCGTCTTCCCAGAGTAACACTTTCTACACATTCAATACCAACTCCCCATTCTTCCTCTATCCTCAGCACCTGGCAGCCACCATTCTACTTTTGGTCTCTATGAATTTTGGTGATTTGTTTTTTATCAGTACTTTCCTTGTGAAATTCATGGAGTGAAAGACACTTTTTGCATTCCTTTGATCTCGAGGATAGGATTAAATACCTACTTAAAAAATTAATTTTTCCCAATAGCAAAAAACAACAACAAAACTTTGTCTTTTTCTTGATGATCTATCCTTTACCCCATCTACCCCATGCCCATCCCAATTTTGCATTGGGAATTGTTAATATTGATCTCCTTCTTAAAGTTGAGATATTAGAAGCCTTCAGGGACATTACAAGTCTACAGGGTACTACCTCAGATCTACACAGCTGGATGAGAAGACACACAAACACATGAAGCAACAAGGGAATAAAGTGCCCCAAACAAACCAAAATGCTTCAATAATAGAATCCATTGACAACACAGTAGAAGAAATATCAGAGAAGGAGCCAGAATTTACATAGTTAAACAGGTTTGTGACATAAAGGATGATGTAAGGAGTAAAATCAGAGATAAATTTTAAGAGATGAAAGATCACTTCAATAAAGAGATAGAGACTATGAAAAGAAATCAAGCAGAAATCCTTGAAATGAAGGAATCAATAAACCAAATTAAAACTTCAATGGAAACTATCACCAACAGACTACACCACTTGGAACACAGAACCTCAGGAAATGAAGACAAAATATATAATCTTGAAAATAAAAGTTAATTGTACAGAGAAGATGATAAGAAACCATGAACAGAACTTCCAAGAATTATGGAATAACATGAAAAGACAAAATTTAAGTCTTGTCAGATAAAATAATGCAAGGAGATACAATCCAAATGTATGCACAATCTTTTCAAAAAAATAATATCAGAAAATTTCCTAAACTTGAAGAATGAAATGCAAAATCAAATAAGAGAAGCTTACAGGACCCCAAATGTACAAAATTACAACAGACACCAAGTCACATTATAATGAGAATTCCTAGCATACATATTAAGGCCATGAAAGAAAAGTATCAGATTACATATAGAAGGAGACCAGTTAGGTTTTCAGCTAATTTCTCAATCCAGACCCTCAAAATTAGAAGGTCCTAGAATAACATATACTAAGCTCTGAAAGAAAATGGATACCAACCAAGAATTTTATATCCATCAAAATTAAGCTTCAGATTTGAAGATGAAATAAAAACCTCCATGATAACCAAAAGTTAAAAGAATTCACAACTAGAAAGCTTACACTATACAACATTCTCAACAAAATATTCCATGAGGAGGAAACAAAAAAAATAAAGTAAAAACCAGCAAAGGGAGAAACTACACCGAAGGATTAGCCAATCAAAGGAGAAACTAATTCAAATTAGAAACTAGAAATTACCCTACATGACCAGGAATACATTATCATATCTCAATAATAACCCTGAATGTTAATGGCTTAAACTCATCAATCAAAAGGCATAGACTGGAAAATTGGATTTAAAACCAAGACCCAACAATATGCTGTTTACAAGACACTTACCTCAGAGGCAAAAAACATGTACAGACTGAAAGTAAAAGGATGGGAGAAAATATATCACTCATATGGATTGCATAAACAAGTAGGAGTTTCCATTCTCATCAGACACAGTGAATTTCAAGCCAAAGTTAGTCAGAAAGGATAAAAAAAGGATATTTCGTATTGCTTAATGGAATTATACATCAGCAAGACATAACAATCATAAATATTTATGCCTCAAACAATGGAGCATCTATATACATTAAACAAACCTTTCTCAATTTCAAGAGTCAAAGAGAGCACAACACAATAATACTGAGTGACTTTAACACACTTCTCTCACTGGGTAGATATTCCAAACAAAAGCTAAACAAAGAAACTATAGAACTAAATAATATAATAATTAATTTAGACTTGAGAGACATATATAGAATATTTCATTAATCAACAAGCTAATATACTTTAGTCTCAGCAACATATGGATTCTTCCTTAAAATAGACCATACCTTATGCCACAAAGCAACTCTCAGAAAGTACAAAAAAAATGGAGATACTACCCTGCATTCTATCAGATCATAATGGAATGAAGTTAGAAATCAACAAAAAAAATAAAAATAAAAATTATTCCAACACCTGGAGAGTAAATAATATACAATTGAATGATGAATGGAAAGCTGAATAAATCAAGGATGAAATAATAAAAATACTTAGAAGTAAATGAGAACACCAATACACATATCAAAATCTCTGGGACACTCTGAAGATAGTGCAAAGAAGAAAGTTCATTGCATTGGTCTCATTCGTTAAAAGAACAGAAAGTTAATGGATAAGTGACTTAACATTACATCTCAAAGCCCTAGCGAAAGAAGAAGGATAATAGAATGAATCAGACATTATTACCCTATGTGCTTATATGACTACACACAGGGTATAATTCCACATATGTACAACTAGAAGAAAGAGAAGTTATATTCCATTTATGTATGATGTGTCAAAATGCAGTCTACTGTTATGTATAACTCATTGGAAGAAATTTAAGTAAAAAAAAATAGAGGATATGATAAAGCTATATTAGAGAAATTTAGAACTGTATGTAAATATCCACGCAGAAAGATGATATACAGACCAATCTTTGGAGCAATGTAAGACTGGGAATAAACCCAACATATGGGAATTTATATTATAAAATTATAACTGCATTATAAAACTAAAGCTCAAATGGGTTGTTAATCTATAGATCAATTGTATCCTCATTTACAACACAATGAAGCTAGAGTACCTATATCTTTTAGCAAGGTAAATGCCAGATAAAGTCTTTATATTTAAAAGTCATAAAAATGTTAGGGGATATAAATGTATTTTATAATATAGTTTAACATTAAATTATATGTTTGTTTTTGTTTTTGTTTTGTACCAAGGATTGAGCCCAGAGGTACTTTTCCACTGAGCCACATCCCTAATCCTTTTTCCTTTTCTTTTGAGACTGGTCTCACTAAGTTGCTTAGGGCCTTGCTAAGTTGTTGAGACTGGCCTCAAATTTGCAATCCTCCTGCCTCAGCTTCCCTGGGATTACATTGCGTGTGCCACCACACCCAGCTCCATCGGGAATTATTTTAAGCATTTTGTATATGTCATCTTTTTTCTCATGACATCCTTATGAAAGAGAATCTTTGATCAGTCCTATTTTACAGAGGAAGAAACAGGAGTACAGAACATTTAAGGAAGTTATTCAAGAAGCAATGATAGGAGCTGAGGTTTCACTCCCAGGAGCTGGCTTCAGCATCTCCCCTGTAACCCACTTGAAGATAAATGAGAGAGGATGTTCCCCCACCTCCATGGAAGAATGGCACTGGGGCATTTTGCAAAATGAAGCAACCAACCAACAGCAAATTAAAGAAAATTCAAGGCATATGCTACTGGATTTTATTTCTTCATATTCAATATGCATTAGTGTTTTCCTAGAAAATTATTAGGGGAATTATAATTTTTGTTTTCACACCCAGTTAAATCCTTAGAAGAGCCTTGAGGTGGTAGAAGGGGTCAGCCAGGACTGGGCATCCCTGGATCTGAGGGTCCTGGGAAGACGGGGTGGTTCCATCAGATTTCTGACCCTGACCCAGGGCCAGGCATCTCAGCACTGCTGCGGGCTGTCCCCCCAGTGGGGTGCTGCAAGAAGCTCTGTACTATGAAGACCCCATTTTCTCCAAAGTCCCCTGGGACCACGGCACTGGGAACACAAAGACACAAGGGGCTGGTGTTTCTAAAGCTCATGCAGCATGAGCCCCAGGCTCATAGACTGAACCATCCACTGAATAGTTCACCAGTTGGCAAACTCCCTCGCTAGTCAGGAATGAGTCATTTTAAAAAGTCTCACTGTCACAGATCAATCATTGATAATGACTTATCATCCTCCTTGGACCCAAGTTCATACTCTACAGTACATTAAAGACTTTGCAGGGCCATCTTTCAATTCTTTTTCAAGTTTCCAATTTCGTGAGGTTATCATTACCTCACCTCCCTAAACACACCATCTCTCACAGAGAAAAAAAAAAAAAAAAAAAAAAAAAAAGCTAGATGCCGTGAATTAGCTCAAATAAGTTACAAAACATTTTTCTTTCTCTAAATCTTTAGCCCTCAGTAGAAATTTCTAAACACATAATGATTTTTTTAAAAAATGGGTGGTGGGAACATTGAAGACTGTTCCCTTATGTTATACATTTGCTATCAAACCAGTGTCAGTGATTGTTGGTACCTTAGTGTTGGTTTGATCTATTATATAAGGAATACCCTTGGTTTCCAGAACCTTCATCTCTGAGTTACTCCTACATAATTCAAAGAGAAACTGACTCAAAAGAGCTGTGATGGTGCCTAAGGGGACTTATTGTAATGAAATCCAGGAGATGGCTGGCTGGAATTTTCTATGAAAAAAAAAATTTAGTCAATGTGGCTTGGCAGGAAATGCCCGGAAAATGTGAAGCAAGGAAAGAGTGAGGAGGCAGTGTCAATGCAAGGCTGTATTTGTGAAAAGGAGTGAAAATTATGGTATTGCAAAGAGACTTCCAAACCAAATGGACAAAGAACAGAGAATAAAGCTGGCTTCCAACGGCTTTAAATAAATCCGCTGTTTTCATAATAAACGCCTCTTCCAACCATTGACTATGTTTAGCGGTAGGATCACCCGCAATCTTATTTGTGCATCTGTATTATAATTTAGGCTTATGGTTTATAGTCACAGATTCACTGCAACCTTCTATATTTACTGTAAGAAGGAACTCAAATGAGCCCAGGTTTAACTCTAAAGGAATGACATTTTGAGGACATAAATAACAATAAGGAACTTATGACAGTGTCTATATATACAGCCAAATAATTTATTTTGGATCAGACAGAAGGAAAAAGAGGGCAAAAAAATTTAGAAATATCAATAAATCTTTTTCCAGCTATGACGGTTTGTAAATTGTAAAAATCTA
This sequence comes from Marmota flaviventris, assembly GCF_047511675.1. Classification (NCBI taxonomy): domain Eukaryota; kingdom Metazoa; phylum Chordata; class Mammalia; order Rodentia; family Sciuridae; genus Marmota; species Marmota flaviventris. The sequence goes on from NC_092512.1 coordinate 73,799,157, forward strand.
TTTTTATGTGCCTCTGGATGTGTTATATAATTTTAAGACTCTCTTGGTGGTGCTTTGGGCTTTTTGTTTTGTTTATTGTTGGGTTGTGTTTTTTTTTTTTCCTTTTTCAGAACTGGCAATTGAACCCAGGTGCTAAGCAAGCACTCTACTTCTGAGCTACATCCTCAGTCCGTTTTTGAATTTTATTTTGAGACAGTGTTTAGGTAACCAGGCTGACCTCAAACTGCCAATCCTCCTGCCTCAGCTTCCCAAATAGCTAGGAAGGCAGGCATGGGACACCACACCCTGCTCTGCTGGTGGGTTTTTTGTTTGTTTGTTCTAATTAGTTATATATGACAGTAGAATGCACCTTGACACATCATCCATAAATGAAATGTTATTTCTCAGTCTCCTGGTTACACAAGATGTCTGCTGGTGGCTTTTGACCACAGAAAACTTAACTACTGTCTGAAACATCAGAAAGGTAGAATCCACCCATCTCCGCGGAAAGTTACCTTCCAATATCAGAGTTGAACTTCCCAGAGGAATGTTCTCAGGCTCCCTCTGGCTGTAAACTCTGTTCCTGCAGCTCAGCAGACCTCACCCAGCCCTTCATTAACTGAACCTCTTTATCTCCAGGACACCTGCTGGGTCACACAAAATCTTACTCATTATCTGAGTATACCACAAACACATGCTGCCTTCCCCCAGCCCACCTGGTAAAAGCTCAAATGAACTGTGTTATTTCACTTTCTACTGAAAGACTCTTCCTTGCTCCCTTGGGCCTCTGTTCATAGCTCTATTACATTTCCCTAACATTACAATCATTCATTTATTTTCCTGTCATCCCTACTAGACCAGGAGCTTCCCAAGGTCTAGGTGCTATGGCTTATTTCAAGGATAATTCAAAATCCCAGAGGGTTCCAAATGAGCTTGATTTGCTTGATTCATAATCATAATCTAATGTTAGTGCTTTGTAGCTTCATGAAAATATCCTTGATTTGAGAACTTCATTCAGTTCTCCATGCAAGATCTGATGGAGGCTTCTTTTGAATTTGCACTGCCAGAGGGAATTTCTGAAACCATCAGCCCTATGTCCGTTGCTTGTGTAACTTTTTTGTCTTGCTCAACCTTGCCCTGTGGCTTAAATGTCCCAACCAAAATGAATGTTGAAATTTAATCTCCATTGAGAGATTTTATCATGTCAGATTACCTAAGTCTCCAAAGCATGGAATCTCCAGCTCCATGCCCCAATCTGCTGTTTTCAAGAGATGGTTCCAAGAGGTCCTTAGCCCCTGGCACTGTTGGCCTTGGAAGAGAAGATGAAGAGTAAAAAAATTCAGACAGAGGAGGAGGAAGCCCTGAACTCAAACTCACTATTAATTTTGCGGTAATCTACTCCAATTAAATCCTTATTGTCCATCTACTTCAAGGTGAGCAGGATGACCATGTATATAGGAATCCCCAAATTGCATTTACATGTGAATGCACTGCGATGGGTTGGGTTAGCTTTAAAACACTAACAAAATAGACTGGGAACAATTTTGCCAATATGACTCTATCTATCACCAATAAAATGGTCTTATAAATTAACAAGAAAAGTCACAATATGTGGAAACTGGGGCAAAGAATTGATCCAATTATCCTGAAAACTGAGACCAAACCATCCTCTCCCACTCAACCCCTACACACATCAAATAACTGCCACTATCACATTTTTTCCCCTTTCCATCCCACAAAAGTAGGGGCGGGAGGAATCAATTTTGACACAATTATCTTCATATGTAAAACATTAAATGTTGGAAAGCCAGTTACTTGACATGACTAACCTTTAATCTTATTCTTTGATTTTGCTAGTCCCTTTAATATTTGTCAGAATTTTAGAGTTGACTTCTTCAAATTATAATAAAAACATTACATAAAAAGTAAGCCCAACAAATAACATTAATATCACTTCACTGAATTCATTTGCCTTCCTCCCTTATTGTTGGAACACAGCTGATTAGGACAGACAGCACTTTTTGGTGCATATCCTAGATGGATATGCAAAGAAGAATATACCATTTACATATTTGCTTATTCATGGTGCATATTACCATATATATGCTGCCAGTTAATGTCTGTGAAACAGGAATAAAGCAATGTTCATCTTTTTTATGGCCTAGAAATTGCATCTGCTTTTGTAGGCTGCTATTTAAATCTTTCCAAGGACTTCATCTTCTTTATTGGGGCCCTCAGGCCCCAGGTCATGGGCTGCTGCCAGCTCCTGATCCCTGAACACAAAATCTGTGATCCACTTAACACAGATTTACTGAATTACTATTCTGGTCTTTTCCTTTCTTGACTCCTGGTAGAGTTTATTTGGATTTAATAGTACCAGGTAGCACCTCTCCAGACCTTCAGGATCAATGACAGAGGGTGGCATTTGTCTGATAGTGGAGGAAAGAGTAGAACATCTAGAAAATTTTATGAACTGAACAATGTGGTAGTTTGAGGCATTTTGATAGATGCCCTGAGGCAAATCTAAGAAGGGACTGCTGACTGGAAGTACCTATAGGAAATCCCACCATTTTGAAGCACATATTATAATTTTGCTCCACTGTCGGGTGGGAAATTTAGTACAGCACTGAACCCAGAGAAAGTGCTCAAAATATGTAATAAAAATCAACATTCAAGAATTGACAGGTTCTGGTTTATACTAAGGTCAAGATCAATTCAAATTAACTAGACAGTTTTCAAATCCTTCTTTCTCTTAGTGTCAAGTCAGTCATGAAAGATGAAAAGTCAAAGTCAAACCAATCAACGGAGTAATTGGGGCCATAAAATCTTCTACAATATTCCGTCTGAGTTTTTGTGCACAATTTTGAACTTCACATTATGGATACATATGAATATTTCTAAGTGTTTCCAACTTGATTTGATTTTGAAATATATAAGATACACATCAACAATGGAATAATAATTCAAATTATATTATATAAGAATACATTTATTTAAAATAGCAAAACAGGAAAGTGATTACCCTTACCTGACATTTATTATTAACTTCACATGTAAGTCAATGTCTGTTCAAGGTCAACTTTTGGAAATAGAAAAAGTCCAAAGTAAATGAGGGCTAAGGACAACACATGTCTATGTTTTTAACCTCCTCAGGACAGGAGGTCACAACAAAAAGCAAAGTCTACTCTGCAGAGAGCATGAGGAAAAGACCCATGCTCTCCAAGGGCAGGTGGGTACCACCATATATTCAAACAGGGTAATGGGGTCATAAACTAAGTGATAAAAGTTGAAATGCTGCTTTTCCTGAAGTAGCTAGAAAATTGAGTAACATAAACACTTCTCTCATCTGGCCATATATTTGAGAATTTCCTCTTCTTGTTGAAGATGTTAGTCTGCACAGGCTGCTCTAACTAAATATCACAGACTGGGTGGCTTAAACCACAGAAATTTATTTCTTACACTTCTGACAACTGCAAGTCCAAGATCAAGATGTGGGCATATCTTGACGCCTCTTCCCCCTTAATTTTTTCATGGTTGTCTTCTTTCTGTGTCTTCACATAGCCTTTTCTATGTGCCCTGTCCCTGGTGGCTTGCTCTCTTCCTGTAAGGACATCAGTTATATTAAATTAGGGCCCCACTAGTAGGAGTCCAAGGAAGATTAATTGTCTCTTTAAAGGTCCTCTGTCTGCATACAATCTAATTGTGTGTTGGGGCTTTAAGGTATAAGTTTGTGGGGACATAATTCAGACAATAACACTTAGACTAAGGCAAAGCTTGGTAGTCCTCATCATTTCCTGGTTAGCATGTACCAATATTTTGGATTTGCTTTTGAATCTCTACTTTCATGTATTTGGAGGCTCTGGATAACTGCAATGTTATTCATACCTGGTATCTGGGAAGTATTTTGGACTTTAGAAGACCATTTTACATATATAGAGTATGTTTAGCAATGACGATAACTGGCAAACATAATAAATAAGAAAACAGATTCTGTGAGCTGAAAATACTTCATCCAAATCTCATGCCTATGGAGTTCCAGAACCAGCAAATTATTTAAGGTAACTACTTTCACATTGGAAAGGTACTTTGCTAATGGGATGACTTTTCACTGTATGATTTAGAACAATGCCAGACTTTTTTTCATCATCTCATGATGAAACAGGTTGCAGACACCTCAAAATGTTGCTGAATGGTGTATGTGTGTGTGTGTGTGTGTGTGTGTGTGTGTGTGTGTGTGAGAGAGAGAGAGAGAGAGAGAGAGAGAGAGATTAGTCCTGCAGTGCTGAGTGAGAAATGAGATCTGAATAGAGAGACTGGCCCCTGATGTAAGGCTAGAGCCCTGAATTCAAGTTTGAGGACTGAGAAGAAGGGAGTCCAACTAGGTGAGAACAGAAGGCAAAGCAGCATCTTGTGGACCCATATTTACAATCCTGCATCTACAACATTCCCACAGAGCCTAATACAACCCCCACCAGCAGCACCTCATTCTGAAGGTGGAAAGACACAGAGAACAGTACAACCTTGAGCAGGTTGGCTCTCTTCTTGACCCTCAGTCTTGGCTCTATGAAATACATTCTTCTGCTCTGCTCATCCCCAGGGTCACAGCGATGACTAGGCAACACACAAAGTCTTGTACACACACAGAGTCATGATTGCCACCAGCCATTCTTTCCATTTCCCACCTCCTAGATGAGTTTTCCAATACATCCTAAGAAATCAATCATGTTGAATTAATTCTGCACCTTTTAATCAAAAGCAGCATAATTAAAAAAAGAAACAAGTAAAAATTACAATTGTGTAAAAATATGGGGAAATTTTTCTGAAGGTAGTGCCAGATGTTCGTCTATTTACTCAAAGGGCAAAAAAATTTCCACTATTTTATCATTAGCACATGGCTTGCTGGCCCACAGGGACAAATATACAGAGAGTAATGGTCCCATTTTATTTAAGAAGACAGATTTGGGGGAAACTTTAAACAACTTCAGGGGGACTGCAGACCAAGGCCAAGAGCTTGGTCCTGGGTTCTACCCCTTGCTAGTTACATGATCTTATATGATCTTTAGCTATCTGTGTCTTCACATGTACTTCCATTTCCTCACCTTTAAAATAGAAAGAATAATAGAGGCAATTAAGGTTTGCTACAAAGATTCAAAGAGATACACAAATGATGCCTAGCACATATTATTGTCACTGCTTCCAAAGAACTAAGCAATTGCAGACTAGGCCCCAGATCCTGTTCCTACTTTCCTGAAACAAACATTACTCTTTGTATCAGTGATCCTCTACAGAGGGGAACTTCAAGGGGTTGCAAACAACTAGAGAATTTTATCTATAAACATGATTGTCCAGGGAGAGTTTCTCATTTTGCTTGGATGATAAATCAGAGAGTAGAGAGAAGGAAGTCATTTCATTTCCCCAGAAAGTAATATTAGGCATAAATAAATATTGTCCAGGTTCCTCTGTATTTAACCCTTGTGGCAAAAATCTCTGTTCTGCTTACAGACTTTCTACTAAGCCAGTTCCCTGGCTGCAAAGATGCCTCTAACAAACACCATACTGCTCCTGAAATCCTGTCTTCTCAAAATTGTCATTTTAGATTAACATGATTTTTTTGTTTGCAAATTTCCTGATCTTCTTCCCCCAAATAAATAGATTCTCTTCAACTTACGAGGGAGTTGAGGAAACTGCCCTCATAAATTGAAAATACTGTTAAGTAGAAGAAACATGTAATAAGCCCAACCTCCAGCCATCCTAGCTCCGCAACACTGCTGCCCAGCATCTCAAGAAAGAATATCATAATGGTTTACCACCAGTCCAGGAAAAGTTCAAAATTCAAACTTAAAAGTTACAGCCTCTACTAAATGCTTGTCACTTTTGTACCATCAGAAAGTTGAAAAATCATTTAAGTCAAACCAACGTGAACTGGGGACCATCTGTACTCATGAACACTTACAGCAAGACTTGTTTATGAGGGGCTCAAAGGTCAAGGTCATCATCACTCACATTCCCCTTGGAAATGCTTCCTTAGCTTTTACCATGTGCTGATCTCTGACTCACTGTTTGAACATGATGGTATTCATTCATGTTCTGAATCAAAACTCTTCAAACACTTATTTCCTTCACAAAAATATCATCTCTAATGGACCTCCTCTCAAAGTACCTTTCACTGTCCTTGAATTTTTGTGCACTTGAATTAACCCACATTAATTTTATTATTTCACTTGAAATTTATGTGTGTCTGTGTGTGGATCAGTCTTCCTAGCTGGAAAGTTCCAAGGGCAGAAACAATTGCATAGTTCCATATGCATTGTGTTATTAATACAGTGTTTATGCCACATAACCTGAATAAATAGTGTGCCCGGAATGGCAGCACAAACTCTTTTAGCAGCAAAATGAGTATGTCCTTTGAATATTTTTTTTTCCAAAAAATAACTTACTATTCATTCAGACTACACACAAAAGTGAAGATGTTTGACAACTCGGTTCACGTGAATATGCCTTTCGGTTGTTTTCAAATTTAGATTCAATCTCTACTATACACATTATAAATATAAATACAGTATAAATATATAAATATCAAATTTAAATATATTTAAAATCTAAATATTATAAATATATTATGAAAATCTCTTCCCAGAAAAAATGTTTTGTAGAGGACAATGTCCTTGTCACTTAGAGATCCTCCTGACACATTACAGGGTATGCATGCAGGATGTGCTTTAGAATGTGTCTGTAAATGAGAAAAACAATTGAGGGAAGATCATTAAACTGGGTGATGACTATAGAGATCCGCTCCACTTTTTTAATTTTAAATTTAAAAAAAAAATTTAAATCAAAGAAAAGAAAATCCCCGAGACAGTGGTGAACCACACTTTTAGCTACTTAGAACCCAAATGAAGGAGGTGGTGAGGGCAGGTGTTTATTACCTCTCAGGAAACAGGACTCAAAAGCTGGTGAGCTGCACAGGCCAAATGCAAAACTGGCTTAGGCTCTGCCTCCCAGGATTTCAGTTCTTTTCATGGATTCTTTGAAGAATGCTGTATCAGCAATGATTTTGATGGGAACGGAAGATGGCATTACATAGAAAATAGTCATCAGTGACTGAATTGAAAGCAGAGTCAGACTCTAAGGAGGAAAAAGCAAATTGCTTATATTTTATTTCTGTACATGTACAAGAGTAATATGTCAGTGACAAAAAAACAATTAATTTAAAAAGTAAGGAGTGAAATAGTGGTCATGGGGGAGAGAGGCATGTCAGGTAATGAGCACCAAAATACAGCCAGATAGGAGAATCAGGTTCTAGTGATCTACAGTTTACTACAATCTATCATATATTTTATGAAGAAATAGAAGAGAAAGGGGCTGGGGATGTGGCTCAAGCGGTAGCGCCCTCGCCTGGCATGCATGTGGCCCAAGTTCGATCCTCAGCACCACATACAAACAAAGATGTTGTGTCTGCCAAAAACCAAAAAAAAATAAATATTAAAAAGTTTCTCTCTCTCTCTATTAAAAAAAAGAAATAGAAAAGTTTAAAGTCTCCAGACACAAAGATATGATAAATGATTAAGGAGAGGGAAATGCTAATCACCCTGATTTAACCATTACATGTGTTATACATATATTGAATTGTCACAGTGTACCCCATAAATATGTACAAGTATCACATGTCAATTTTTCTTTTTAGAAAAAAAATGAAAAAGTTCTGTTTCTGTAAGTATAAAAACAAATTCTAAATGATTAAAAATAATAGCAGTAAATAAAATTATGAATGCTCAAGTATGTGTTAATTGCTATTGTGTGCTAAATATTCTTTAGGGGTTGGGAGCACACTAAGGAAAAGACCTGTTTTCTGGAAACTCATATATCAGTGGGGTGGAGGCAGATTAAAAAAATAATCAGTATATGGCATGTGAGAAGTGTGTTAGAAGTCATGGAGTTACAAATCTAGGTGCCCTTCAACAGATGAATGGATAAAGAAAATGTGGTATATGTACACGATGGAATATTACTCAGCCATAAAGAAGAATGAAATGACATTTTCTGGTAAATGGATGGAACTAGAGAATACCATACTAAGTGAAAATAGGCCAATCCTAAAACACAAAGGCCAAATGTTCTCTCTGATATGTGGATGCTAACACATAATAAGGATGGGGGAGGGAAGAATTGAAGTTCATTGGATTAGACAAAGGGTAATGAAGGGAAGGGAGGGGGATAGAAATAGGAGAGACAGTAGAATGAATCAGACATAACTTTCCCATGTTCATATATGAATACAAAACCAGTGAAACTCCACATCATGTACAACCACAAGAATAGGATCCTAATTAGAGTACTTTATATTATATGTATGTATAATATGTCAAATACACTATACAGTCATGTATATCTGAAAAGAACAAAAAAAAAGTCATGGAGAAAAATATAGCAGGTGAAGGTATTACCAGAACAAGAGGCAGAAGAGGGGACCTGCAGTGAGCTGGGCAGGTTCTTGGCAGTGCATGGGGGAGACTCCATGGGCCTTTTCAGGACAGTGCCTCCTGTGTTTGAGGGACAGTGTGGACATGTAGCCAAAACTGAGTGGATTCAAAGGAAGGCATAGGAGAGAATTCTGTTCATTTTGATGGGTAGATGGAATCTTAACATCACAAAAACATGTTTAAAATATATTTATAGTCAATTGAAAAATGCTAACTTTAGAAGTACATATCAATGCAAGCTCATCAGTTGCAACAAAATGCCCCACTCTGGTGGGGGATCTTATTAACAGGCAAGGCTATGCATGTGTAGGGGCACCGGATATATGGAAAATCTCTTATGTGTTATCTCTGCTCAATTTTGCTATGAACCAAAAATTGCTTTAAAACAATAAAGTCAATTAAATTAAACATCTAATCATAGTTCTACATAAAATCTACAACAATTCCCATTTATGAATTGACTTACTATTTTTCACCTTTAAGATGGTACAAAAGCAATACACACAGTGTGACATTCTTTTGCACAATGCTGGGCATTGGCAGCACTGTCAGGTCCCAGTCGGCCCTGTAACCACAGAGGGCAACAATGGACACACTGCAGGGGACTGTGTCACTAAGCATTTTTGACTTTGAGATATTTTCAATTAGTTGTGAGTTTATAATGATGTAGCCTCATCATATGTCAAGGAGGATCTGCATGCAAATATGGACCGTGTGTGTGTGTATATGTATATACATATATGTGTATATGTAGATGCATGTGTGTATATACACACACACATATATACTGTCTATATATATACAATCATAATGGCTATGGGAAATTTTAGTATTTTGATAGTGATAAAATTAATGCAAATAAAAAAGATTTTGAAGAAATCATTTTATGAAAAATGCTGCTTACATAATTACTTTTAATTATGTCTGTTTTATTTTCAAGTGGTAGCATTCCATTTTTTCCTTAAGCTTGTGGAATTATTTTCAGTTACTATTTAATCATTTCAATGTCTATTGTTTTATCCCCATACAATTTATTTTGTACACAACATGTCACATATGATTCAAAGTTAATCATTATCTGATGTTTAATATTCAATATTTATATTTCATGCCCTTATAAGTTGGATATATAGACACATTGGAGATACAATCTGTGTAGTTTCTTTTTTTTAAAAAAGAAATAGCTATTTTAACTTCTTAAATTTGTGAATATTTTGTAATATTTTTGATAATGTTTTGGATCCTGGTTTAATTATATTCATAGATATTTAATTATTGTAGTAGATGATTATATGTGTGAACAGGAGCTGTTCATTTAATCTTTGTTTACTTTCTTTTTAAAACCTCTTTTGCTTCATCCATTAATTAGGATGGCAATGCCTGGCTCTGTGAATCTACTGAGCATCTTCAGATACTGTGCATTGAATGGTTCTTTAAAGATTATAAAACGTCAGAGAATGTATTATAGCAAGTTGTCCAGTTCATGTGGTGCCAAAGCCAAATGCTACTCAAAATTTCTCCTATTCTCGTCCGTAAATGAAAGACCACAGATGTCATTAAATATGCAATGCCTACATAGCACCAGGTGACCGTGTAGGTACAGATGCTCTTTGATCTAAGGTGAAGTTATGTCCCAATGAACCCACGGTAGATTGAAATATCCTACATCAGAAACGCGTGCGATCCATTTAACTTATGGAGCAATCTAGGCTAGTGACACAGGACACTGTGAGGGGTTGTTTCCCCTCATGATTGCAGGCTTGAGTTTCTTTTCACTTCCACACATGCACCCACTGAAGTATTAAATACTATAGAGAGTGATCTCTGATACAAACAAGCTCTTCCAGAGAGGACAGTTGGAGGAAGGATGCACCTCGATTTAATCATTGACCTTGAGGTTTGCCCCCTATATGTAAAATCCTGCTCATAAATACTAAAGAGATGCTTTCAAATTTTTGGTTGGTTTTCTCAATTACCCATGGTTTTTAAGAAAATTGCTTAGACATACAAATTTTCCAACTTCTTTCTGATGTTAAAATGTGCCAACAATTAAAATTGGAGTCTCAATGATAAACCTGTCCTTAGAATTTAATAATTTAGCACTTCCAATGATCAAACAAGGACCATATGTTGAAACTCTGTAACACTAGTAATATCTTTAATTGGCCTATCAATGCCATGAGACATATCTCCAAGATCAGGATGTGGGCCAGAGTGACATTAGGATTTAGGTCACACAGCAAAAGCTGGACAAAATTGTCGAATCCTTAATGTGTTTCTGTTATTACATGCAGCCTGGAAGCAGTGATAGCTCTGTAATCATGCTGCCTGGCAGGAGCTCATCATAAACCAGGAGTCTTTTCCTTCCTGGAAGATCCAGAAATCTTCTGGTGGAAATAGAAATTCAGAACTATTTCAATGCCACTGAATAGAGATCTCAAAAGGGAAACCTCCACTTCAGAATGTCCCCTGCACTCCATCTTTGTACCTAAAATCTACTGGAGGGCTGGGAGGGGAGATGTTGTCCAAAGGATACAAAATTTCAGTTAGGAAGAATATGTCCAAGAGAATTATTATGCAACGTGGTGGCTGCAATGACTATCAATGGATTGCCCTCTTGAAAATTGCTAAGAGAAAAATGTCTTTTAAGTTTATGAGGTAATACATATGTTAATAAGCTTACATTGCAATTCCACAACATATATTTTAAGACAAGATATTGTACATGATAAATTCATAAAAATTTTTATTTGTCACTTAAAATATAAAGGAGAGAGCTTGACACTCACTCCTTGCAAGAAGCCCAACACTGTTGGTCGGGCCTTATCCAAGCATGACAGTCACACCCAGCTTTAGTCTTATAAGAAGAGTATGTCTGGCTCACAAGTGTCAAAATCCCAAAAGTGTTATTATCATAATAAACCTCACGTAGCCCCTTCCACGTTCAATCACATACAAGGTAATTTGTTAACATCTCATTCACAGTTGTTAGCATCTTCTGGGCATTGTTAGTTATTCATGCTAATCTGTCCCAGGTAAAGGATAAATGATTTCCTCTCACCAACTTTGGTATTTACTGTCCCTGTCTATCAAATAGCAAGTATCTTCTGTGACTCCTCTGTTTGCACAACAGCAAATTTCACATCTCTGCGTCCCAACAATTAGCTAATTGTGCTTTATGATAATGGAAAAGATAGTTGAGATATTTCATTCCCAATAGTCCATGTATCCTAATTTCCCCACCACTAAATGCATAGGTGAGGAATGGATATAGAATATAGGAAAGAGTTAGTGCTTAGCTTTCACACACACACTGCTATTATAGATTATTCCATTCATATGAAATATCTATATACACATATATCCATACATGAACATGTGCATTTCCTTGCTACAGAGAAAACATTTATCTATATCTTACATATATATGTCTTACATATATATATATATATATATATATATATATATATATATATATATATAACCTCAGGGTATGTACACTGTATTTGATGTAAATGCCAAAGATGATATTGCAAGCAACTCACAAATAAGCTTTACAGAGGAAATAATATTTCTCAAACTTCTGGAAAATTAACATTTGTTTATAATCAGGAGAGAGCTTTCTCCATTGCTCCAGCTCAGAGTAAGCCCTAAGGACTTTTGATAATGTCCCCTGGTGATTTAATTAAAAGATAAGTGTAAGCTAGGAAATAGAAAAACAGTTCCATAGAAAGGAAATGCAAAAATGAGAGGGAGGGCTGGTAAACAGCAGAGGACTGTGACCAGGGGTAAAAGCTTCACTGGAGACAAATTAACCAATGGAAAGTAACATAAGTAACATGAAAGGAACATCACTCAGGCTCTCCACAGATGATCAATGCTTCTTAAACCCATGCACTTCAGAAGATTAGGAAAATCCATCTCTTTGGGGAAAAAAATCAGAATTCTTTTGATCTTTTCCTATTTTAGCAATATAAGATGCTTCTATTTTGTTGTTTTAATTTCATTGTTTTCTTGCATGTTTTTCAAGTAAAAAGCCAACAAATAGGGGAAAAAACTATTAGGAGTGATTCTGCACCTGTGTATACACCCTTGCAGGGGTCAAGGAAACGCATTTATTGGGGGTCAGGAGGGATGTGGGAACTGGAGTAAAACTCAGTAAATTAATAGCATCTATAAGGCTGGGTTTCTTCCTTTCAAGACATTTTTCAAGCTAAACATTCCTTACATTCATTCTAGGTCTGATAGATTCTCATAATCCTCTCACAATCCAGGAGAGTCCACAGGGCTGCAGCTGGGCATGAGGAAAAAATCTAAGGCAGAGCCAACTCCTTCTTCTCAGAGGTTTCATAGACCACCTTCCAGCCATATGCAAAGCTAAGGAAATACTCAACCGTACTTTGTTCAAGACCAAAATTAAACTGACTTTATATGTGAATAAATAAAAAGATGGATGGCTCTGCATTTTTCAGTTCTGCTCAGTTTATTGCTAAGTGACATTTGAGGTAGTTTATGAAAGCCGAACATCAGGCATTGAGGACATAATTATGCCCTGGCGTTGTGCTTAGTAACTAAGGGCAACATTTAGATGATATTTATATCTAAGTGGCTCACATTAAAACCCTACCAAGATCATGCCATAAACTTTAAATTATAGGGGAGATTTCCTATTCATGGAAATGAACTCTGTGCAACTTATTAATTTTTCTGATATTATTCAGCTTCCTGTTACTGGTACATTTATGATTATAATAATTATCTAAGCAATACTGATTCCAATCCCATAATATTTTAACTATATTTCACCAACAGCCAACTTTTCTGGGAATAGTCAACGTTACGATATTGAATTAAAACAAGAGGCGATGAACAATATAAAGTTGTGCTATACATTTAAGGGCTATAGGTAAAGGAGAACACAACTAAGAATTACACATAAGTGTAAAAATAGAAAATGAACCAAACAGCTCTCCAATGTCTCCTGATACAAGGATTGATAATTATTTTCACCCAGAACTCTAAATAATAATTTATGCTAGAAAATAGTAAGCAAAGCAAGCATGTCCAGAACCATCTACATGATTTTTTAATTAATTTTTAAAATTTATCTTAGTTATACTTGACAGTAGAATGCACTTTAATATATCACATATAATGGAGTATAATTTCTCATTCTTCTGGTTATACATGATGTACAATTCCGCCAGTCATATAGTTATATATTACATAGGGTAATAATGTCTGATTCACCTCCCCTTCCTTCACTCCCCTCTACCTAATCTAAAGTAACTCTATTCTTCCCTAGTCCCACCCGCATTGTGAATTAGCATATCAGAGAAAACATACACCTTTAGGTTTTTTGGAATTTGGCTTATTTTGCTTATCATGGTCTTCTCCAGCTCCATCCATTTACCTGAAAATGCCATAATTTCATTATTCTTTCAGGCTAAGTAATGTTCCATTGTGTATATATGCCACATTTTTTTTATCCATTCATCTGTTGAAGGGCACTTAGTTTGATTCCATAGTTTAGCTATTGTGAATTGAGCTGCTTTAAGCATTGGTGTAGCTGCATCACTGTAATATGCTGATTTTAAGAACTTTGGGTATAAACCAAGAAGTGGGATAGTTGAGTCAAATAGTCGTTCCATTCCAGGTTTTTTGAGGAATCTCCATATCAATTTCCATAATGGTTGCACCAATTTGCAGTCCCACCAGCAGTGAATGAGTGTATTCTTGATAGTTGCCATTCTAATTGGGGTGAGATGAAAACTTAGAGTAGTTTTGAGCTGCACTTCTAAATGGACTAAGGAACTGAACAGATACTTTGAGAAGAAGAAATACAATTGATCAACAAATATATGAAAAAAAAGTTCTACATGATTTCTCTTGAAAATGACTAATCCTGGGAATTTTAGCTGCTGCAACCCACATGGACAAACCCTAAAGACCAGTGAGGGGTAATGGGGGATTAAGAAAGAAACACAGATATTTACAAAGAGAAAACTGGGACCAAGTGGGACACTGATCTCTGATGCCACCATCAGTGACCCAGAGCTAGCACAGCACATTTATTATATAGGTTTCATCATCAAAAGATTATTTGTGGGAAAGTTTCTCCAAAGGGAGTTGAAGGTCAAAGCGCTTACAAGATATTTGCTCATCTTGTTATGCTCAGAATTCTCTATCTCTAGCAGCTGGTGTCTGAGCTCAAGGTCAAGGTTATTGTTCTGTACCTTTGCACAGAACTTCCTCAGGCAAGGTATTACCATAGCTCCTGGGCAATCTTGTCCTGTACCTTTGCACAGAAAGTTACCAGGGCAAAGTGCAGTCACAGCTCTGAAGCAGTCAAAGACACTGCTCCAAGTCACCACTCTCCACATCTGGCCTTCTGCAATTACCTGTTAACTTCATCCCAACCTTTGCTTGGATCTGACTGGCTTCCTCCTTCCTGCCTGGCAGTCTGGAATCTTCTTTAAGGCAGTTGTCTGGGGTGATTGTAGGGCTCACCTCATTGCTTCCCATTTCTCACAGATCATTGTCCTTCATTTCCGCATACCAAGTACCTTGAAAGCCACTTAGTTGTTTCAGGAAAGAGGGTGCATATGGCTTCTGTTACTCCATCTTGGCCACAGTGCAAGTGGGGGAAGAGATGTAAACACTTATGGAATAAATATTTACACAGGTATGAATTTTATATATATATATATATATATATATATATATACACACACACTATCATTTGAAAACTGTTGAGCTTTTACAGATAAAACACGTTTTATGTTTTTAATCATTGTCATATTGAAATTGAAGGAAAGAAGCTTCTTTTACATGATTTCCTCTTTATTTGAAGAATAGAGGGGAAAATGAAACCAAATGGCCTGTGGAAAATCAGGATGCGGTCTCAGAGACCAAATGATTGCTCAGTATTATTATGGGCCAGGCTATATGGGTAATGACCAAACAGACTCCATTTTGCCCTGAGACTCCACGTCATTTAGAAATGCTTCTCCCATGGGAACACCAACAACAGTTGCTTAGCATAGCATGTTTGGCAACACAAAATGGCAATTCTTATACAATGTAAAATTGTCCTCTTTTGGGTTTCCATTTTTCTTGGACAATGTACCCTGTCAGAGATAGATTGTCTAGATGTTAGCAACCATTCTTTAACTTGTACTCAACTAGGGACATTTGGGCCCACTCCCTGCTTATGATTTTAGATCTCATGACGTTTGTTTATGGTTTAGAATCATAGCAACAGCCACTTATAACTAATATGGTCTTGAACTATAAAAGGTGTACTCAGACCCCAGCAGGGGATCATAGGGTGTAGACTTGCAGCCTACTCCTTGGCCTGCCAGCGGTGGATTTGGACCCTGGCTGGTGAATAAAGTTTCCATCTCCTGATTTAAGATTGACTTAGTGATTTATTGCAATCTCTCCTTAACATTATAACATTATAAGTGTGAGCCCTACTGAAAGGAACAGAAGCACTCAAAGCATTCCAGTGACATTATTGACATTTTAAAGATACTGACAAAAATTTTTATTTAATATATACATTTTTGAATTTTTATTAGGTGAGGAATAATTTTTAAAAAGGTAAGAAAAACAAGGCAACTCTTTTTTTCCTTTTATTTTATTTTTTTATTGGTTGTTCAAAACATTACAAAACTCTTTACATATCATATTTCATACATTAGATTCAAGTGGGTTATGAACTCCCATTTTTACCCCAAATACAGATTGCAGACTCACATTGGTTACACATCCACATTTTTACATAATGCCATACTTGTAACTGTTGTATTCTGCTACCTTTCCTATCCTCTACTATCCCCCCTCCCCTCCCCTCCCATCTTCTCTCTCTACCCCATCTACTGTAATTCATTTCTCTCCTTGTTTTTTTCCCATTCCCCTCACAACCTCTTATATGTAATTTTGTATAACAATGAGGGTCTCCTTCCATTTCCATGCAATTTCCCTTTTCTCTCCCTTTCCCTCCCACCTCGTGTCTCTGTTTAATGTTAATCTTTTCCTCCAGCTCTTCCTCCCTGCTCTGTTCTTAGTTGCTCTCATTATATCAAAGAAGACATTTGGCATTTGTTTTTTAGGGATTGGATAGCTTCACTTAGCATAATCTTCTCTAGTGCCATCCATTTCCCTGCAAATTCCATGATTTTGTCAATTTTTTAGTGCTGCGTAATACTCCATGGTGTATAAATGCCACATTTTTTTTTATCCATTCATCTATTGAAGGGCATCTGGGTTGGTTCCACAGTCTAGCTATTGTGAATTGTGCTGCTATGAACATCGATGTGGCAGTATCCCTGTAGTACGCTCTTTTAAGGTCTTCAGGGAATAGTCCGAGAAGGGCAATAGCTGGGTCAAATGGTGGTTCCATTCCCAGCTTTCCCACGAATCTCCATACTGCTTTCCAAATTGGCCGCACCAATTTGCAGTCCCACCAGCAATGTACAAGAGTACCCTTTTCCCCACATCCTTGCCAGCACTTGTTGTTGTTTGACTTCATAATGGCTGCCAATCTTACTGGAGTGAGATGGTATCTTAGGGTGGTTTTGATTTGCACTTCTCTGACTGCTAGAGATGGTGATCATTTTTTCATGTACTTGTTGATTGATTGTATGTCCTCCTCTGAGAAGTGTCTGTTCAGGTCCTTGGCCCATTTGTTGATTGGGTTATTTGTTATCTTATTGTCTAGTTTTTTGAGTTCTTTGTATACTCTGGATATTAGAGCTCTATCTGAAGTGTGAGGAGTAAAAATTTGTTCCCATGATATAGGCTCCCTATTTACCTCTCTTATTGTTTCTCTTGCTGAGAAAAAACTTTTTAGTTTAAGTAAGTCCCATTTGTTGATTCTAGTTATTAACTCTTGTGCTATGGGTGTCCTATTAAGGAATTTGGAGCCCGACCCCACAATATGTAGATTGGAGCCAACTTTTTCTTCTATCAGACGGCGTGTCTCTGATTTGATATCAAGCTCCTTGATCCATTTTGAGTTAACTTTTGTGCATGGCGAGAGGAGGGGATTCAGTTTCATTTTGTTGCATATGGATTTCCAGTTTTCCCAGCACCATTTGTTGAAGATGCTATCCTTCCTCCATTGCATGCTTTTAGCCCCTTTATCAAATATAAGATAGTTGTAACTTTGTGGATTAGTCTCTGTGTCCTCTATTCTGTACCATTGGTCCACCCTCCTGTTTTGGTACCAGTACCATGCTGTTTTTGTTACTATTGCTCTGTAATATCGTTTGAAATCTGGTTCTGTGAACTGATCACAGTTTAGAAGCATGTAGACAAAATGTGACACATAAGGGTTGTAAAACAAATGGCAATATTTATGTGATGGTTGATGTAATATGTCAACTTAACTGCGTCATGAGATGCCCAGATATGTGGTTAAACATTACTTTGGGATATGTCATCCAGGAGGAGGCTTGTGGGTGAGATCAGCATTTGAATTAGCACACTGAATAGAATAGATGGACATCCCAGTGTAAAAGCCACCATTCCAATCTGCTAAAGATTTGGGTCCAGAAAGGCAGAAGAAAGTTAGAGTTGCCTTCTGCCTTCCTTCTTCAGCTGGGGCAATGAACTTCTCCTGTCCTCAGTGTTGCTGCTTCTCAGGTGAGCAGAAAGGACTGGGATCTACATCATCACACGTACAACTGTCAGGCCTTTGAAATTCTTTACTGTTTTCCCTGGTCTCCATCTTCCTGGCCAATGGAACTTCTCAGCCTTCATGATCATATGAGTCAAAGCCTCATAAATCATTCTCTCTCTCTTTATCATACCCCCCACACACACACTTATGAGGGTGTGTATATATATGTATGTGTGTGTGTGAATATAAATATATGTGTGTGTGTGTATATATATATATATATATATATATATATATATATTGCACAATGAAATTACATCCTGCTAAAGCTACTTGAAATTTAAAATAGTATAAGTCAAAAATGCATTTACAGTATGTTGTAGAATGTCAGTGGTCTATCCCCAGATCATCTGGTAATTGGAAGCGGCAGCTCACGGCCACTGCCTAGCATCACTGAAGAGTGTCCTACTGCATATCAGTAGTCCAGGGAAATACCAAAATTCAAAATTCAAAGCACAATTTTTATTGAGTCTGTATTACTTCATGTCTTCATAAAGTTAGAGAATTGTAAGTCAAGCCATCATACGTGAGGAGCCAAATGTGTGTATGGAAAGATAAATAGACCTAACTTTCTAGAGATCTTGTATTGCTCAGTTTCTCTGGTGAATTCTGACAAAAACAAAAGTTAATACTAAAAAGTGGATCAGAATAGCAAAATCTCAAATCAGGTGAAACTCGTGAAAAACAAAGAGAAAAACATTTTCACATTTCTGCCTCAATCTCCCTATCTGAAGCAAATATATAGGATGAACTGGGCTCACTGAGGTGGGTGGAGGTAGAATAAAAACCCATTAAGAAGCCTCTTTTCCTGCAGAACACAGGGGGTCTTTCACCTTATGGCCTAGTCTTCTAAGACATCTGGGAAAGTTGTGCTGTAACTCTTAGAATTTTCAAAATGCCTTCTTTCAGACTGGCATGCATGTCTGAATGGTTTTGTTGCTGTACACCCTGAGCCATTTATTTGTTCAGAAAATATTTATAAAACACCTTCTTAATGCAGCTTTGTGGTTCACTGTTTACATCAAACATGGTAACTGGATATAATATAAAAACCTATTTCTTTCTGTTAAAAAAAAAAGCCAAAATGACCCTGAAAACAAGGCCCACTATGGTGCTTATAAATCGATGAAGAAAAAAAACAAAGGACAAGGGTTGGGGTGTGGGTGTGGTTTAGTGGTAGAATGTTTAGCTGCTTGCATAGTGTGCACAGAAAAAAATCTAAAAGAGATTATGTTGCTAAACTAGAAATTTCTACTTTTTAGATAATTTGAGGGAAAAAATTAAATTGAGTATTCCCCTGATTGGGGACATTAATAAGCTACATTTTATATGGATTTTAAAATCTGTTTCAATAAATATTTCTACCAGTGCAAAATTACTCTCCCACTGAAACCTGTTCTGTTGTGAAGGTGTACCTAGCAGGAAAATCTTATTCACCAGATTTCTTTAGGAAGTATTTTGTATCTGTCTAGAAGAGGGTGTAGTTGCATCCCCGGGAGGAGAGAATAAAATCCATTCAGAGGATAAGAGTAAGACTTCAGAGAAGTGAATAATTTTTCTTTGTGAGAAACAACAGAGGAATTTGTTATTTAAAAAAATATTTATTTATTCTAATTAGGTATATATGACAGCAGAATGCATTTTGATTTATTGTACACAACTGCGGCACAACATTTCATTTCTCTGGTTGTACATGATGTAGCGTCACACCATATGTGCAGTCATACATGTACCTAGGGTCATGATGTCCACCTCATTCCACCATCTTTCCTGGCCCCCTCTCCCCCTTCTCCCTTCTCTTTGCCCAATCACAGTTCCTCTATTTTTCCCATTATGGATCAGCATCTACTTATCAGAGACAACATTCAGCCTTTGGTTTTTTGGGATAGGCTTACTTCGCTTAGCATGATCTTCTCCAACTCCATCCATTTACCTGAAATGTCATAATTTTTTTCTCTTTTAATGCTGAGTAATATTCCATTACATATATATATATATATATATATATATATATATATATATATATATATCACAGTTTCTTTATCCATTCATCTATTAAAGGGCATCTAAGTTGGTTCCACAGCTTAGCTATTATGAATTGAGCTGCTATAAACATTGATGTGGCTGTGTTACTATAGTATGATGATTTTAAGTCCTTTAAGTATAGGTATAGGCCAAGGAGTGGGATAATGGGTCAAATGGTGGTTCCATTCCAGGTTTTCTAAGAAATCTCCTTACTGCTTTCCATATTGGTTGCACCAATTTGCAGTCCCCCCAGCAATGAACAAGTGTGCCTATTCCCCCACATTGTTGCCAATACTTATTGTTTGTGTTCTTGATAACTGCTATTGTGACTGGCATGATATGATTTGCATTTCTCTAATTGCTAGAGATGTTGAACATTTTTTCATATATTTGTTGATCGAATGTATATCTTCTTCTGAGAAGTGTCTGTTCAGCTTCTTAGCCCATTTATTGGTTGGGTTGTTTGTTTGGTGTGAAGTTATTTGAGTTCTTTATATACCCTGGAGATTAGTGCTGTATCTGGCATGCGTGTAGCAAAAATTTGCTCTTAAAATGTAGGTTCTCTCTTCACCTCATTGTTTCTTTTGCTGAGGAGAAGCTTTGAATCCACCCCATTTATTGATTCTTGATTCTATTTCTTGCACTGTAGGGGTGTTGTTAAGGAAGTTGGGGCCTAATCCAACATGATGAAGATTTGGGCCTACTTTTTCCTCTATTAAGTGCAGGTTCTCTGGTCTAATTCCTAGGTTCTTTATCCACATTGAGTTGAGTTTCGTGCATGGTGAGAAGTAGGGGTTTAGTTTCATTTTGCTGCATATAGATTTCCAGTTTCCCCAGTCTCCCTTTTTTGAAGAGGCTATCTTTTCTCCAATATGTTTTTGGCACCTTTGTCTATTATGAGATAACTATATTTAAGTGGGTTTGTCTCTGTGTCCTCTGTTCTCTACCATTGGTCTACATGTCTATTTTAGTGCCGATACCATGCTGCTTTTGTTACCATAACTTTGTAGAATATTTTAAGGTCTGATATTGTGGTGTCTCCTGCTTCACTCTTCTTGCTAAGGATTGCTTTGGCTATTTTGGGTCTCTTATTTTTCCAAATGAATTTCATGATCAGCAGAGGAATTTGTGATTTTCCTCCCAGGATGAAGATGGAGAGAAAAGGAAGGCAGGGAGCCTTCAGAGAAGGAGCAAGCTGGATGAATTGAGAAGCCAGTGAACCTTGCCATGTTTTAATGTTAATGCCTATAACATGAATGAATGCTGTTTTCATTATTTTGGAATAAATCCTTATTTCCTACCTGGAATCTTCAGGGAGGTCTACCCTGTTCAGTTCATGTAAATAAATTCTTTCAGTCAATTTTGTCTCATATTTGGGTTAAATCAGTGGAGCCCAGAGGCAACATACATAGAACAAAGAGCCCAGAAGTCCAAGAGGCCATGAGCAGTACACTTTTATTATTTGCAGAACACTAAAGGTAGGATTTTTTATTTCCCTACACTATGTAATTGATAGGGTTCTGAGCAAACTATTCTAGATCTCCAGTGTTATTCTGATGTAATTCTGATGAACTGCTCATGAAATAAATATGATTCTGAAGAAATATGTCAAACACTTCTGTATTTTTATCAAGAGGCTCAATATATTTTCATATTTATTTCCTATGGATGTCTAAAATGCCTTATCTTTAAACAGTATTTTTTAAAAATGAAACTGAAAATAGACATGGTTAAGGGATAAGTGAAATTCAAAAAAAAAAAAAAAAGATAAGATGTAATTAAATGAAATTTTTTAAAAAGGGTAAGATGTAATTAAATCTCACTGCCTTAATCATTCCACTAAGGCCAAACACAACACATTTTTCAAATTTAAAAAATAAGCAAATGGATTCGTGGAAAATTCATTAGTACCTTTTGAGTAAAGAAGAGTCCTATAAAGATTTGAATCTGAAAAACATAAGGTGGTAACTTGAGATCTACTGTCCTATTGGAAACTTTTAGAATGTATGATCAGACCAATGACCTGAGAGAACACAAAGAAAGAAAAGTAACTTCTAGGAATCTCTAAAAATTGACTCTTTGAAACAACGCAATCAGGTTTCTAGGAATGTTCTTTTCTAATATTAATGTTTAGAGAGAAAAATTAAAATCAATCAACAAAGATATGTTTGTTCACTTGATATATCCAAAATTCTACCGTTTGCAAAGCTCACCATTTTCTTAGGGGGGTTGGTTAACAAAGCTGGAATATCTCCTAATGCATCACCTCCAGCCTTTCCTGTTCCTCTCACAGTTGCTTACCCGAGTTTCACTCCCTTAGATTCTGAAGAATTGGACAGATGCTCCTCTGAATGGTGCCATGATTCTCTTAGGAAGAGTCTCTCATTGTTCTCTTTGAAGTGAGGCCATGCACACCTTCAGCCTAGGCTCTGTCAGAATGTTCTGTTGCATACTGAGGAAACTTTTGGTTGACGCTTCAGGATTCATGTGTCTCTTTAACACATCCTTTTGGCCCTCAGCAACTTATTTACTTTAACCACCCAGTTTGGGAGCATGTCACCTGCCCCAGGTCTGTCTGTCATAACTGCAAATCCAGCCTCTCCATGAATGAACAGTACCTTATGGCCTGAAGCCCTTGGGATGATTCCTGCCTATTCCCTAACCCCCTCTGAACCTAGGGTCTTGGGCTAGTCCCTGTATCATTAGCCGAAGAGCTATCCTGCATTGATTTGTGCCAGTACTGTATGCCACATTGTTTCACATAAACCTATCGTAGAGCTGTTTTTCCCAAGCCAGACGTTCTGCATTTGTCTAGGTGCTTTCCTGAGACCAAACTATTCAAATAGACTAGTTCTGTATTTTAAAAACAACTTCCTATTAGAACTGTCTCTAGAGCTATGTTATTTCCACCAAAAAAGAGAAAATGCAAATCATGAAATATAATCATACATGACAGTGAAAAATGGCTCCGACTTCAAGTCCCCTCTATTTTCCCGTATGAAACAAAGTATATTGCAAATAATTACCTTGAAATATATCCCTTACTCTTGGGATTGAAATACTATTAGTCAAAATGTCAATACATGATTTATGTTCTGTGAGAAAAAAGACAGAAAATACCATGCTTCATCACTGGGGACTCTGGATAGTAATGTACGTGTCTAGTGATCGTTTAACAGGAATACATTATTTCATAAAAGCTAACTACATTTATTTCTCTAGGTAGAGTGGAAAAAATCTAGAAACAAAGCATTCAGAATATCCATTCATTTCAACTCAAATGACACCTTTACCTTATAATATCTGAATCAACACATTGTTCAGCTTAGTAAGTTTAGGGGTAAAGGTCCAAAGATGGACATAAAGTAAAAATATGATTGTTATGGCCTAATGTAAAGACAGAACAATTCAGTTTCTCTTTGGTTTCTCAAATAATATTATATAATCCTGGAAATGAATAACTCATGTTTGCTGTAGCTATGGATACAAAATACCTATGAAATAGAATTGGAATGGGTTATTATAGAATGCCTATTGTTTATAACAGAAACAAAACTATGATTTCAAACACATGTACAAGCCCTGTTTCTCATACATATACATAACATATGTGCATATATGTCCACACACATATTTTTAAAGCTCCAATTTGCTAGATTTTATGGTTTGGATCTGAAATGTCCCTCAAAAATTCATATGCTCAAGACTTGGTCCTCAAGGCAGCAATGTTCAGAGGTGTGGTCTTTGGGAAGTAATTAGATTAAGAACTCTGACCTCATACATGGATTTTATGATTTCATAAAATTTATGATTTTAGTCCATTTATGATTTCATAACTTAATGGGCTACTGAGAGGTGTTGAAAACTGTAGGAGTTGGAACCTATGTGAAGGAAGTAGTCATTGTGTGTATTTGAAAGGGATATTGAAACCCTAACCCTTTACTTTCTCTCTCTCTCTTTTTCTCTTTCTCTCTCTCTTTCTCCCTCAATCCCCTTCTCTCTCTCTCTCCTTCCTGGCTGCCATGATGTGAGCAACTTTGTTCTACCATATACTCCCCACCATGATGCTTTGCTTAACCACAGACCTAAAAACAATGGAGCCAAGTGGTAATAGACAGAAATGTCTGAGACTATGAGCCAAAACAAATCTTTGCTCATTACCAGTTGATTATCTCAGGTACTTTGTCATAGTGACAGAAAGCTAACATACTAGGCTTGTATATATGATTAAGAACAAAGCCCTGGAACTCACTCAGAGTCACATATCAATCTCACAATCATAAGGGCTTCAAATTGGGCAGAGACAGTGAAAAAGAAGAGTCTCAATAGCAGATGAAACAACTGAAGAACCAGATGTTTTATTAAAGCCTCAAGCTATTCCTTGTCTCAATATTTGGCTCTCAATATTCATATGAAGAAAAAAAAGTAAATAAAAATTTAAAAAATCTATGCAGTATGAGGCATCACGTCTAGCAGTGTTCTCAACCCTGAATGCACTTTAGATCAACTAAAGAGCTTCTAAAAAATACCTGTCCCAGAATCCTTTGCAGAAGCAATTAAATCAGAAGTTTTTAAAGGTCGGCTTTGGGCTTCAGTATTTTAAGATTCCAGATTATTCTATTAGGCAAGGATGAATGAAAGCTGCTCCATATTGATATGTACATTTAATCTGCAAAACAACAGCCAAACTCTGCCTTCCTCATACCCTCCCACTTAATTAAAATGACAGAAAAATCAGTTTCTTGAATAGGCAATAGAAAAACAAACAAAAGCTCTACCCAAAAAAGGTTCCATGTATACATGCATCATAGAATTCCTTTGGGTCAGAACTGCAGGGGCATTTGGAGATTATATGCCTATTCCTCCAACGTACAGGCAAGGAAAGGAAGTTTTAATCTAGAATGCCTCTGTTCAGGATGCATAAGGGATGAATGGCAGGACCAGTAATAGAGAACAATTCCCAAACCCTAATACAAAGTCTCTAATCTTATGTGTCCCTTGTCCTTTCAGCAAATACTTACTGCTTGCATATTTCATATTCCAGACACTACCCTAGGCACTCAGGGTGGGAAAATGAACCAGTTAACAGTAGCTCTCATAAAAGATTTTTATAGTTAAATGAGAAGACAGTCTGAAAAGAGAATTTTTTTTTAAATCAACGAAATGATAGAAGAGGTATCAAACATAAAATAGCTAACTTAGATTTAGTTTCCTACATGCCAGGCACTGTTCTAAGCAGTTTAGATGGATTCTTACATTTAATTTGCACAACAATCTTTAGACCAGAGTTTCTCAAACTTTACCATGTAGAAAAATACCCTGGGGATTTGAAAGTCACCGATACGATAACTCTGGGGCTTAATCTGAGAGTCCACATCTCTAATAAGTTTCCAAGTGATACCTGGGCTGCTTGTTCAGTCATTGTGTTCAAATCATGGGTCTCAAATTTAGCTGTACACTGGATTCCCCTGTGGATGGGGAGAGTGAAACCTGATAATGTCTGGACCCCTCTCACAGCAAGGAATTCCCAGTCTCTGGAAGGGGAACCCAGGACATCTGTATTCTTTA
This sequence comes from Marmota flaviventris, assembly GCF_047511675.1. Lineage (NCBI taxonomy): Eukaryota > Metazoa > Chordata > Mammalia > Rodentia > Sciuridae > Marmota > Marmota flaviventris. Next base: position 73,824,897 of record NC_092512.1, read on the forward strand.
ATGTGCCCATACAATTTCCATGTGCAACCAGGGGTAAGGGCCATGGTGCCTCCTATAGGAACCTCCCATTTCACAAGTATGAAAAGTGAAGCTTGCTTTCAGAAAGGTCAGTGAATTTTCTGAGTTTACGCAGGTCTAGGAAGTGGTGGGCTTGGGAATCAGGTTCAGGTAATTGAAATACTGAGCTCATACTCTTAACCACTGCACTAATACTGATCCATGTGTGGAGTCCTGTTGGGATCCAGGTTCTTGGTGACCAGAATAAAGAAATGAACAAGACATGCAGAAGTAACAAGCAGAGAATAGGTATTGAAAGTGGAAGTAATTATAGGGGAGTAGGCAGAGAGACCAAGAGAGAGAAGCTCAAAGTCCCTCCTCTGATGTTTGAATGAGTCTTGTCTTTCATATCCTCAGTGCCTAGTTGCTTTCACCAAGGACCTGACTTAAGACTTTGCCTCACTTATTCCTATTGGTTACTTTATTTTCACCTAATTAGAATATAGTTCCTATTGGTTACTTGATTTTAGTCTGATTAGAATACAGAACCTGGGGTGCGAGTTGCCATGACAATAAGCTCTTTGGTGGAGAAAGTTGCCATGGTGATAAGCCCTCAGTGACTGGAGTTGTTATGGTAATGGGACTTATCATAAACAGGGTAATGATGATGACTCATCTTCCTGTTTTCTACTCCCACCAGCATTTTCCTTGTATTCTGCCTTGCCATCTTGCTGTCCCTAAACTCCTACCTCAATATTGTCTCTGTTCCATAGTAAAGTCATTCCTCCCCATCTTTCAATAATTGGTTTTAGGACCACCTACAGATACCAAAATCCATGGATGCTCAAGTCCCTCATAAAATAATGCAGTTTTACATATAGCTTAATCACATTACTTCAACTCTAGATTGCTTATGGTACCTAATTCAATGGATATGCTTTGTAAATAGGTACTATCCTATATTATTTAGAGATAATGACAAAAATAAAGAACATGGACATACTCAGCACGAATTCAATTTTTTCCCAATATTTCTCATGACAGTTGGTTGAATCTGAAGATACACAACCCATAAATAAAGAGGAACACTGGGTTTGAATCAGAAAATGAAGCTATGATGAAATGTAATATCATTCATTTTGACTGGGGTTAATTTACTGTATTTTATATTTGAGTGACAAATATAGTTGGAATTTTATTTGAATTGGGATCATAATAATGCATCATCTCCCTTGACTTTTGAAAAATGTGGGATATGTTCCCATAAAATGCATATGTGTTTCCAGGCTCTGAGTGGGTAAAATGAGAGTGGGAGAGACCAAGGATGATGGTGAATTGGGGAATAAAAGAGGACCTGCAGAGAGCCCATTTTAGCAATATTCAACTTTTCCTTAATTATTTTACAGAAAACTGAAGATTATCTAATAGACCAATCACATTAAAAAAATAATCCTCTTGTAAGTCTGGTGATTTATAGACAGACAAGTTCTTCCAAATGGTTTCTAAAGATAATGAAGTTGATCCAACTGTGTAAAGCCATTACACACAGCATGTGATCCCTGGAGCCCCAGTGGCTTGTGACCATTTCCATTCTAGCATCACAAAGAAGCACCAAATAGCATGTTTTTGTCCTGAGAGAAGCTACTATGTATTATTTACTTCAGTTCATTGTAATCTAATGAGGTGCTAAAATAGGGGTATCTCTACCACAAAGGCTTAAATAAATCTCTCTCTCTGGTAAAATGTGATATCATTCAAGGCTTTTAAAATATGAAATCCTAAGAAGGCAAGTTTTAATTTTAAAATAAGATGCTCACTCGCAAGTTTAAAAAAGAAAGAAAGAAAGTCATTATCAGAAACACAAAAAATGATTTTTCTTTCAATTTTTCTTTCTTATTAACCCTAGAACCTCATTTAAAAGCTTCTAATGGGTGCAAAATGAAATTTCACATGTTTTTCCTGGTAGTTTTTTTTTTCTTTTTATTTTTTTGGAAACAAAGTCTCGCTTGTTGTCCAGGATGGTCTCAAGTGATCCGCCTGCCTCAGCCTTCCCAGTGCTGGGCCTACAAACCAGTAACATGGAGCCTGGCCGGTCATTATTCTTTTGAAATTTGATTTGTGTAAAACTCTAAAAACATTCCCAGTTGGTATAGAGAGAAGCTTTTCTGAAATTCAAGGTGACATTCTTTAAATTTAACTTAGCTCTGTGATTATCGACTGAATGATGAAGTTCTGTTTCAATTGTCAAGAAAGCATTTTGAGTTTTAAAACCATTTGTATCTTTTACCATTTTTCATTTAGCCAGTCCTGGGTTGCCCAAAAATATTATCTTCCCAGAGACAAATTTTTCTACTTTCCCTCATGATTATTAGTTTGATGAATGTTGTTAGAGAAGGTTGTTAGAGAACAATGAGATTTAAAAAAATAGTAAGACTTATTTGCTAGTTGACACTTTCCTTCTTTTCCTGTCTTCTATCCATTTCAGATAAATAAGTTGAAGGAGACATTGGGGCTTAGAATTGTAGACAAAAATTCTTTCAGCAGCATCTAGGACTTAAGAAAGAGGTAATAGTCAAACAGTACCACTGTGAAATACTAGCAAATAAACCAATTAAAGAAATGGAAAGTACATGCCTCAAAGATTCCCATTCACGCTGGAAATTCCTCTAGATCTGTATTCATTTTCCTACTACCTCAGTACATTTTCTGATCTTCCAAGGACTATAGAAACTTTTGATTCTGACAAAGTGAAACAGTCGCATTCTTTGCAGGTATTCATAAAACTACAAACTCTACAATATAGCTTGACAAGCAGAGAAGCCACTGGAAGGTTAGAAATTAGAAGGCTAGCTGTCTAGAGTCACTGGGACTTGAAGAGCAACATGGTTTTACTTATGTCTGACATATTCTGATAGGAGGTTTGCAGGATCTCAAATCCAGAATCACCAATAGCATGGACAGAAAAAGATCATTCCCTTGGCCAAAGTAAACTAGAAAATAGGTAGACTAGCAACCAAAGATCTATTTGGTATTATACATTGTGAGGACCCAGCTCTGAGTAACTCTAGCCCGAACTATGATAGTGGCCCTACCCCCAATACAGGGGTAGCCTCACTACCCAGGCCTAGGTACTTGGCTTGCTGTGGGAATGGAAGTCCTAAGCATCCCTGAATTGACTTTGTGACCTTTCTTTCCCTTTTTGAAGGATAGTGCACATTTCCAGCCAAGTAGTTCTGTTTGACCCCAACCAGTAGAATCTGGGAAAAATTACAGACGTCTGTCCACCTCCTTTAGTTTTCTTTGGCCACCCATGTTTATCCCCTTCACTGAACACTGATAGTGTCTCTGCTTATAGAAACCCTTAACCATCTTATCCAGTTGTAGTCTAGTTACATTTTTGGTTCTCTCTTCAGAACACACTTTCTCATATTGCAATATGGACAGGCTGAGAATTTCCTAAATCTCTATGTCTTGTTCTTTTTCATTTTTCTTTTTTTTTCCTGAAAAAAATGCCTTTTTTTCAGTTCATCTCTCCTTGCCTTTTACTATAAGCAATCAGGAAGACACAAGTCACACTTTCAATATTTGCTTTAGCAGTCTCTTCTGCTAAATGTTCAATTGTATGACTCTCAAGTTCTACCTTCCACAAAACACTACAAAATAATTTAGCCAGGTTGTTTGCCATTTACAACAAGAATCACCTTATCTCCAGTTTCCCATATGCTGTGTCTCATTTCTGTCTGAGACCTCATCAGAATTGCCTCTAATGTTCATATTTCTACCACCTGTGCCTTCATGGAAATCTAGGCATTTTCAAGCACTCACATTTTTAGTACATCAGTACCCCGCTTTGTGGTACTAAAATCTTTATTAGTCAACTGAGGCTACCATAACAAAATACCACAGACTGTGTGGGTTAAACAACAGAAATTGATTTCTTCATTATTCTGGAGGCTGTATAGTTCAAGATCAGTGTTCAGTTGGAGATTGGTTTCCAGTGAAGGCTCTCTTTCTTGCTTGTAGATAAATGTTTTCTCACTGTATCCTCACATGGCTTTGCATCTGTGTACATGTGATCATGTAAGAAACAAGACATGTGAGGATGCAGCTGCTCATATTCCAGGAAGAGAGCCCTTTCAAGAAGTTGAACCCTGTCTTAACCTTGATCTTGGGCTACACAGACTTCAGAACAATGATGGAACAAATTTCTTTGTTTTAAGCCATGAGTTTGTGCTATTTTGTTACAGTAGCCTGAGCTGACTAATACACTTACCCTTCCCCCAGTCAAGCACCAATGGAAACCCATGTCACTCTTTAGCTGGGCCTAGTGAGAAGCTAAACTTTTGAACTTATCCTCAATGCCAGGGGACCAGATGACATGTTGTAATACACTATCCAACGTGGAAGTGTAGTCAGGTTTCTATAAGCAGTGGGTATCTTCCATACCCACTTTGTAAGAGCAGGTGACAACAACTTGATTTCTTAGAGGGGGTGAATATCTGCAGGAAACTGGCATATTTTCTATCTTTTACCTGTCAGAAGCAGGCAGTATTCTAGTTTTCCCACTAGCCTAGAGTGAGTCCATCAGGAAGCTGAGGCTCAAGAAGATGAAAGCTGATATAAATGATGGCTACTTAGCACTGTCTTCCCAGCCTGCCCAACTTGTGTTCAGAAGAGCCCAGCGGGGAGCAGAACCTCACCCCTGCCTACCACTGAGGTGCAGGGAAGTGCAGGGAGTCGGGGGTAGCTAGCACTCTGTGGCCCCCCTGATACTCTTCTTTGTATCGGGGGGGCCAATCAGGAGCTGCAACCTCAACCTGTAGCACAAAAATGATAGTCAATCCTCCACCCTATCCCTCCTATCAGCAGGGCCCAGTGGAGCGCTGATCTTCCATCCCACTTGGAAGCAACAAGGTAGTGTGAGTAGGTACTCCACTGTCACAGGAAGAAGTCAGTGGGACCAAAGAGGAAAGAAAACTCTATTTCAAACCACCTGTTGGCAATTAAACAGTGTGAATCCATGCCCCACCTTGCTGAGGAGGTGGGGATGCTGTCTGAGGGTTCCAGAAGGAAACTAGGAAACTGAATGTACATACCCACTTAATCCTAGGGCTTTACCTCAATGATGGTGAAGTGGCACCCCCTTTCTCCACAGAAAAGCCCTCTTCACCATGGCTGATTTTAGGACTGTCAGAAAAAGAGTCCAATGTAGATAAACTTCCTATTTTTGTGTCACCCTGTTTACTTGGCCACTGGCCGAGAAGATACCAGCATTCCAGGTGCTGGACACCCCTTACTAGTCTTTTACAAATGTATCCAGTGTAGTACTTTGAAGAAATGTGCAAACAAGGCCTCTGGCCTTGAGCTGGGCTTCACAGAGATGTCTACATTTTTAAGATAAGTTACAAATGGGCTCCATGGTAACAGCTGGCAGGGGGAGGAAAGAAAGGGGAGAAGAAGCTCTCCCCTTCTCAGGTGTCGTCCTTGAAGAGTTAACATGTCCAGAACAGTGAAAGAAAAAGCTGCTTTTATGTGAACTTCTGGAGACTGTGAACTTCTGAACCCCTCCCCTTACATGCTGGGTATAAACTCTGAAACTCCCTGAACTCGGGGTTCAGGGGATTGATTAATTACAGCAAAGGCTGTACCCTCTGAACCTGGCTGCAACCAAACAAAACTGTTTCCTGCTATCTTCAGTGCCTTGCCTCATTTGTCCCTACAACAATGGTACTGCCTGCTTTAAAAAATAAAAAAAAAAAAAATTTAAAAAGTTAAATAGGATCTAGGATCAGAGTGTCCTAAATATCCATACTAAGATACAGTGAAAGATCACATGTCATGCCACAAATGGGGAAAATCATGGCAGGAAATCAATAGATACTGACACAGAGTTGAATCAAATGTTGAAATCATTTCACAAGGGCTATAAAAGCAACTTTCATAACTATGCTTCAACAAACAATTATACATGCTCTTGAAACAAATGAAAAAAATAGAAAATCTTGGCAAAGCATAGGTATTACCATAAAATCCCTCACCAAATGGAGATTATAGAAATGCAAAATACAGTAACCAACTATAAAAAAAATTGCTGGATGAGCTCCATAGTATAACTGGAGAAGAAAGAGAATGGAATTAGTAAATTTGAAGACAGGACAATAAACTGCACCCAATGTGAACCACAGAATACAGGCTGCATAAAATGCATAGTCTCAGAGACTGGTGGGACCATAACAAAAGATGTAACATTGATAGTCCCAGAAAGAGATGAAGATTAAGAAAAAAAATTCAAAAAAGAATGAATGAAAACTTCCTAAATCTGGTGAAAACTATTAAACCTAAACATTGGAGAAGCTTAGAAAAGGCCAAGTGGAATAAACATAAATAAATCCATGCCAACAAACATCATAATTAAACTTCTGCAAGCTAAATACCAATTAAAAATTTGAAAGCAGCCAGTGAGAAATGACACATTATTCATAGAACACCAATTCAAATGGCAGTAAACTTCTCATCAAAATCCCTGAAGGCAAAGAGCAAGTAGCACAGCAGTTTTGGAGTATTGAAATAAAAGAACTGTCATCTGTAAATACTAAATCTGGTGTAAATATCCTGCAAAAATAAAGAAGATACAAAAGCATTCTCAGATGAAGAAAAACTGAACAAATTTGTGGCTAGCACAATGCTAGAGATTGATTATTACCTCTTCCCTGCTTTTTTCTTCTTTTTATGATTAACTGTGTTCACTGTTGCCTGTTCTTTAGAATTGTCACATTGCTATGGAGTCACACAGCTGCAAAGGAGTAAGGCAGGTCATTCTATATTTGTACCATAAACATCTGTTTAGCTTCCAGAATAACCACAGGACAAAAAATGATTCCTAAGCAAAATATTTGTTTGACTGATTTCCCAAGCTTTTTCTACTTTTCTCTTGGAAGCATATTTGCAGTTATTAAAATAAAATCTTCGGTAGGCAGTTTGGAAATTTATAATCTCAAAGTTAATCTATAAAATCTATTTAGAATTCTGAAATGCAACAGGTTTTTTTTTGTTTGTTTGTTTGCTTTAACATCACTCACATTATTCAAGAATTAAGACTTGTGTTTAACCAGGGTGAGGTGAATAGTAACAACCTGGAGAGGGATCAAGGTTCTGATACCTCTGGCTACTGATAGATAAATACTCAGATGAAAGTGAACTTAATTAGAACAAGACATTTATAGGTCAACTTAATCATGGATGAAAGAGGAGCCTTAGAAAAAAGATGTAGCTAACAGTTTCAAAGATCTGGCTTGGCTGGTAATGTTGGCATCACCCTGCCATCCTCACATACCATATTCCTTGACTGTCTACACACTCATATAACCACACACACACATACACACACACACACACAAACACACACACAAACACATATGCACAAATATCTGCACAGAGACTGCCAACCTCCCTCAAGAACTCTTCCCAGGAAGCCAGGCACAATGGTGCATGCCTGTAATCCCAGTGGCTTTGGAGGCTTAAACAGGAGGATTCCAAGTTCAAAGCCAGCCTCGGCAACTTAGTGTGGCCCTAAGCAACTCAGAGAGGCTCTGTCTTAAATAAAATACAAAATATGGCTGGGAATGTCTCAGTGGTTAAGTGCCCCTGAATTCATGAATTCAATTCCCAGTACAAAAAAACAAACAAAAAACTCCCTTTCTTCCTTCTCTGTGGGGAAAACAAACAAACAAAAACATATTCCACCTAATTATTCAAACTACTTATTCAAATACCATATTCCTCTTAGTCCCATTCTTAAAGAAAACAGTGTGGCAAATATGACCTACACCGTAAGCTTCTCTAGGCTCTGAGTTCCTGAGTTCGTGGTGAGGCTGTCCAGATGATCCTGTTACCCCTCTCCTCCATCTCTGTCTGCATCTGAGTATGACAGTCGCTTAGGCTTTGTCCTTAAAATGCTTATTACTTTTGGGCCTGGGGTTACGGCAAGAGCTGGTGTTTTTCCTGGCAAAGAAAGGAGATCTTTACCCCTGTGGGACATCATGCTTTCAAGTACCAGGCTGGAATCTAACCTATGCATAGCATTGAAATCTCTTTTCATGAAATGTTCTGTAGGATTTGGGAGAAAGAGCAACAAGACTGGAGAGGATACACAAGCCTTAAAGGCATGGAACCATGTGTGCCTTGCAGACTATAACAGAAGACAACACAATGGCCTTTTAAAACCAGTGGTTTCTCAAAAAGTGTGGTTCTTATGGCAGCCTCTCTGTTTATTACCTGGGAACTGACTAGAAATGCAAATTGTCAAGCTATTTTCCAAACATCTGAATAACAAGTCTTCCAGCCATTAAGAACCACTGCCATTAGGTTTCCCCACACTTGTCTGATTACAAGAATTACAGGGTTTGGGATGTATCTCAGCATTTATTCAGTATGCACAAGCCTGGGTTCAATCCCCAGCAACTCCTCCTTACAAAAAGAATTATGTGAATGGCTTTATAAAAATATGGACTTGTATTAGTCAGTTTTTGCTGCTATAACAAAATATCTGAGGCACAGTATTTATAAAGAAAAGACAGTTATTGAACTTACAGTTTTGCAGTCTGAAAGTCCAAGATTTGGTAGCAATATCAGTTCAGATTCTGAAGGGTTCCCTTGAATGGGTCACAATATGGCAGAAAAATAGAAAGAAGATGGCTATGTGCAGAAGACACCAAGTTCATGTGGTAGCTTTGCTTTCATAGAACCCACTCTGAAGAAATCAACAACAATTGTTTCTGAGAGCATGTCCTCAGTTTTCTTATTTCTTCACACTAATCCCCACCTCTTGAAGGTTCTATCACCTCCCAGGGCCACCACAATGAACCTGTGGAGGACAAACCAAGCCCTAACCTTAGAACGACTCTCAGGCTCCTTGGCAGAATATCCTGGTTTAGTAATTCTAGGTAGATGCGCATTTTTCAAAGTGTCTTTAGGTACATTTGGTGACATCACCCCTTACCCTTTTTGAGAACTATGATTGTTCCCATAATCCACTTACTTTCATTTAACAAATGTTGATTATCTGTATTTAAAATAAAAAATTTAAAACAAAGCATTAAGACTTTTTGCCAGGTGTAATAAATAGCACATGCCTGTAATCCCAGCAGCTCAGAAGACTGACACAGAAATATGAAATATCATGAGTTTTAAAGCTAGCCTCAGCAAAAGCAGGGTGCTAAGCAACTCAGTGAGACCCTGTCTCTAAATAAAAGTACATAATAGTGCTGGAGATGGGGCTCAGTGTTAATGCCCCTGAGTTCAATCCCTGGTACCAAACAAACAAACAAAAAAAGATTTTCTGTATTTGTTGCTGCAATACCATTAATTGCCTTATTTTCAAATTTTTTCTTCATTGTGCATGAGGTTTCCTGGTAGCTGCTTCTCCGGGTTCTTATGAGTGAGATAAGTCAGACCTAGCTAAGTCAAGTATCTCTTAGGGCAAAAAATGATAGGGCTTAGAGTTAAAGAAAGATGACTCTTTGGATTTGAAACACCCTCCCTCTGGCTCCTTTGTTGAAGGCTTTGTCCCCAACAGGTGATGCTATTGGGAGGTGGTAAACACTTTAGGAGGTGGGGAGTAGTTGGAGAAGTTAGGTCACTGGGGACATGACTTTGAAGGGTTTATTTTGTGTCATCCCTACACACCTCCTGCATGTGGCTGCCATGAGGTGATCAACTTTGGTCTGCCAAAACCCCCATGATATTCCGCCTCATCACATGACCACAGTGATAGAGTCAAAGGTTTGTAGAACCTCTGAAACCATGAGTGAAAATAAATCTTTCCTGCTCTAAGTTGTTTTCCTTAGGTGTTTTGACACAATGATGGAAACCTGACTAACATGGTGATTTTGAACATATCTAACTTTAAGATCACAATACTTTAGACTGGTTTCACATACCACTTATAAAAAGGTAAGTTAAGCTGAATGCTGTGGCACACACTTACAATCCCAGGTAGTCAGGAGGCTGGGGAAGAGGGTTCACAAATTGGAGACCAGCCTATGCAATATAGCATGACCCTGTCTCAAAATAAAAAATAAAAAGAAATGGGGATGTAGCTCAGTGAGAGAGAGCCCATGGGTTCACTCCCCAGTTAAAAATTACAGAAAACTTGTCTTTCATTCTTATATCAATTTGAGCAGAAATTATTCTCTAACCACAGCAACAGTTTAGGGTCTATTGTATAAACTCCTTCTATGTGAGTCTCAAAGAAAATTTAGTAAATGTCTCATATGAAAAAAGCTTGTTTCTCTTTCTTTGCTGAACTATCTAAAGGCCTACATCCCAATGACATCTCAATTCTTACCAATTAGGTACAAATTCAGAGGCAAGATAATTATCAATATAGGGTGCTAATCAATCCATGCCAGAAATAAAAATATACACTGTTGAACTAGTTTAAATCTTTTTTGAGAAGGAAACATTAATACTCAAACATTTGTTTAACACACCCATTAACTCTGTCAGTCTGTTAATCTCTCTTTGATAGGGGATAGAGAGAAGTAAATGGTGGGAGCATGAGGTTAAGGGCATAATTCTGTAGAATGGGCCCACTCTGCTGATCTCCACATGCTTTCTTTCCTAAGAAGCAATTTACCTGCAGCCCTGCCTGGTTTAAGTGTACAGAATATATCACGTTTCTCAGCAAACTACCTGTTACCTGCAGGAGAAATGCAGGCTTCAAATAATGTTGATAAGAGGAATGCAAGTGTCCCTGAAGAGGGAGGCTTTTATAACTCCTACAGGGAGATAAGGATAAATCCTCCTAACCATAAAATCTGTAAGAATTTGTGGTTAAGAATCCAATTAGAACTGGTCAGCATGGGACAAAGTAACCTAGAGTTGTCATGGAAGTGGGTACTTGAAAGTCTGATGTCATCCCGCTGTCAGTCAAAAGTCAAGAGGTGAACCTGAGTGGGACTCTTTGGAAACGTCTCTGGGATTCCCAATAAAACTGGGATGCAAGAGAGGCACATTGTCCCTCTCTTCTCTGAGAGGACCCACTCTCTCCCTTGAGTGTGTCTCCTTTCCCTTTTCCTGTCCCTTCAATAAACTCATGCATGTTACACTTGAGCCAAATGTCTGCAATCTTTCTGACTTGATGGAAAGAATTGGGATTTGAAATTGGAGTCTTTGCACTACCTCATTTTTCTGGAAGGCCCCAGCCCTCTAACACCTTCGTCAGTCAATTACTTATGTCCCCTGAAAACACCATTATTACTTATACTTTACTCTGAAAAGAGACCATTCATTTCTGTATTTATTCTAATATTGGAGCTTCAAGCATATAGTCACCAGACTGAAGTTTTTGATGACATTGAACTAGAAGACTTACCCTGAGAAGTAAGAATTCCCATGCAGAGATGGCCCATGGGGTCTGATGAGACAAGAAGGAACAAAGAGAAAGGATATTGTGAAGCAATATCAAACATAATATAGACTCATCTGCATCTCCAATAACCTGTACAGAATTCCATTATTTGAGGCAAAGTAGATGGGCCTTCCATCTCTCTAATCAGCCAATTTCCCTATAGCAATAAGCTTTCACAATTTGTATTCATTGTTAGTGCCAACTTTGTTATAAACACATTTCAGCCACTAGAAAATGTTTGATGAGGATTTACCAAGAGGACCTGCTACATAATTTGTAGGGTCCTCTGCAATTGCAAAATAAAAATGCAGAGAACCTTAAGAATTTCAAGATGGCAGTATTAGAACTTAAAACAAGTCCAGGGCCTGTCTAACTTACATGCCCCCCACCCCCAAGTAACATTCCTATGGAGCTAACCCAAACCACAGTGTCTGTTACTTGAAAAAGAAATTTCCAGTGGATAAATCTTTTGATAATAATTTGGGATGACTTTGAGAAGATCCATATGAAGTTAATTTAATAAAATGGAGATTGGCATGCATTTATTACTTTCTACCACTGATGATAGGAAAGGTTTAAAAAGACATCACTGACTACAAATGGCACCCCACAGGACAGATGATTAATTGATACAGAAGGATTGGAGGAACATATATTATCAGGAATGGCTGTGGTGTTTCTTGGCTAACAAGAGTGCAGAAGTCAAACTTAGAAATGGATGTTTGGATCACAGAAAGACAGCACAGCTGGTCATTGAAGAAATAGTTTTATTCTTTCCCATATTTTATACACACACACACACACACACACATGCATTTTATTAGATAGTTGTGGAAAAGTTACTTACATTTCAACTCTTTGACAGCCAATATTTTGTTTTGTAATGTTCACAACTTACCAGGAAAATGGGAGTCATATAAAAAACAAAAGATACTTTCTAAGTCATATGGGAAATATATGCTCATTACTCCCATTTGTCCTAATTATCGTGTCTTATCATTGGTACTATTTAATGCACACTGTAATTATGAGCATTTCTATTGCAGTTTCTTCTTTTGTGGTTCCAAAGTACAGTATGTAAAAGGGAGAAATATTCACCTACAACTTGTTTTAAGTTGTAGCTTTCACGTCATTTTTCAAGAATGATAGAAGATTAACTTTACAGAGGTGCATAATTGCATCAACAGTTGAATCTTTTGATCTTACTCAGACTGAACTTAAAAAAACAAAAACAACAACAACAACAAAAAACACCTTTTATCTCCCTGGTAAGCGATGGGTATTTGATCATTCTGTGACAATTATGTGCCCTTTATCCCTTTCTCACCCCAAAGCTGTCCAAGTCTTCTGTCGTGAAAGGTGCTCTCACCACCTGGACTGTGTTCCCAGTTGTTCTACCTGCCAGATGAACAAGAGAGAGCGTAAGGAAAGGAGGAACACCCGACCACCTATAGGACAGCTCTGTGTCTCTGTGCCTTTCTTCTCTCCCTGAAGAAGCAAATTTGATCAAATGCTTTCTGGAAATAATTTCAATGCAAAAATTTCCAACCATCATCTTCTTTTATTTGACCATTCATCAGATAGTGAGATGCAGTACATTTAGTTCTCTCTGAACCCTGGGTAGATAACTTGAAAGAACCATCAAGGCTTGCCGATGGAGAAAATGCCCGTTCATTGAGGAACAGCTCTGCATGTTTATAGAGCCGGGGGTGGTCTGACAGTTGGCAGGGGGTCTTTTTGATTGGTGGGTAAGGATCAGGTGAGCCAGCAGGGCTCACCATTGGACGGCAGGATCATGTGAGCCAGCAGGGCGCACCGAACTAGGTAAGAAAATACTCAGTCCTCCAATGTGTTTCTACCTATGACAAGATAAACCAATAAAAAGATATAAATGGGATAAGAGTTCCAATCAACAAAAGCCACCAGGTCGTGAGAGGAAGACATGTTAGGGAACCATCTGGACTTGGTGTTAAGAGATCAGCTGGAATTAGGCAGGTGAAGAGGGAAGTTCTAGGCAGAAGGGCTGGAATGTGCCTGGGAGCCTTAAGCAGGACTAGGGAGCAGTGTGGGATGAGGCTTAGGAAGTAAGTAGAGCATAGGCCATGAACAGTTTGAATGTCCTGGTAATGCTTTTTAATTTCATCCTATTATGAGATACAATTGAAAAATCACATGAAGGGAGAACTGAGAACAGATGACCCTTAGCATCTATGGGGGATTGGTGTCTGAAACCCTCAAACGCCAAAATCCATGGATATACTCAAGTGCCTTGTATAAAATGTCATAGTAGTTGTATATAACCTAAGAACATTCTCTGTATATTAAATATGATTTATAATACCTAATATGATGTAAATGTTGTATTGATGGTCATTATACTGTATTGCTTAGGGAATAATGACCAAAAAATACCTGTATATGGTCAGACACATTTTTTTCCAAATGGTTTCAATCCATGATTGGTTGAACTATGGATGCAGAACCTGTAGATAGGGAAGGCCAACTGTATATGTAAAAGACATGATTAACCCTGGATGAGGTGCAAATTTAGCACCTTGGTTGTCAGCAATCTAGAGTTAATTAAGACAGGAGAGACCTCTCCAGGGCAGTGGTTTCCAAACCTTATCTGCATATTAAAATCTCCTGGGAGAATTTCAGAATGTAGTACTGGTACCTGCAACTCTGGACACTGGGCTGTGTTGTGGCCTGGGCTTTGGAATTTTTCAAGATCCCCAGGTGATTCTCCCGTGCAAGTATTAGATACCACTGCCTAAGGGGATATGTAAAATTCAAAGCTAAAGAGCTGAGGAGAGAACTATAATTAAAGTATTGGCAGAAGAAGAGGCGCCTACAAAGAACAGGAGGTGGGTTTTAGGTGGAAGAGAACTGGGGAATTGTAGCATCCAGGGAAGGGGGCAAGGGAGAGGCAGGATGAAGGAACAGTCAATGAGACTATTATGTATGGACAAAGGACTACTGGGATTTGGTGGCTAAAGGACTTATATCTGGCCTTGCAAGAGCAGTTCTAAAATGAGAATGAACATTGGAATGTATTCTGGAGTGAATGGAAAGTGAGGTGGATATTATTTTCCATAAACTTGCCTATAAAGGAAAAATTTGGAACTTGGCTCAACAAGAGATTCCAGTAGTAGAGGCAAGATAGATCTTCTCACCCCACACAGCATTTTTAGCTTCCTTCAGGGCTAGCCATAACTTTTATCTTCTCTGTACTTAACCCTTTACCAAATGATTCCTTTCAACCTTTCTCTAAAGCCTGTGGAGCCAAAATTTTTAATAGCTCCAAATTATGTTGGTACATTAAAAAATTCTTCTACTATTAGTATTTCATTCTGAACTTTGCCTTCTTGGTGGGAAATAAAAATTCTATGGCTTGAGAAAAGTGGTTAGATTTTGGCGTGAAGAAATGGAAATCTACATCTGTGTGCTTTCATTGTTAGATGAGCTCTCTGTTGCCTTGGAAACCACAGCCTATGTGGAAGAAGCAATGTATTTTGTGGGTAGATGATAAAGCAGCCAGGTATGCTATGTGTAAACATTATGCATCTGTGTGAAGAAGCACTGGCCAAGCTTTATTGGCAGCAGGACCAGAATTTGGTTTTGGTATATGTCACATGTCTGCTAAAATATATTTGAAAATGTTTCTTGGGCAGAGCAAATATTACAAGGAATATAACATTGTGAATTTTCCTTTGAACACATGCCTCACAGAAAGTATAACCAAAAGGGAGGAAATGACCAAAAACCTAAGCCACATGTTCAACCCTTTCATTCATCATTTCTGAGTCTTCTTAGATGTGTGAATATTGCACTTGCTTCATCTTCATTACTGTGATGCTTATAGGACAATTTCATAGAGTCATAGCTGTCAGCCAATAGGAACTTGATGATTTGATCACTAAGAGAAACAGAAGCATTCAGACACCTTGAGGAAAGATGAGAAAAAATCACAAACCATGGTGCCTATTACAAACTTGAAAAGTAAAAAAGCTATTTCTGTAAATTATTGAGGAATTTTATAAAATAGTGATGAAAAACCAACAATCCTAAAGACTGGCTTACAACAGGATCAAGTTGGTTATACCCCATTAATTTACAATTTTCCCTTCTAGAGAAAGACATATTCTTATAAATAAATTTAATGTTCTTGTTTGCGACATATTCCTCTTATTTATACAATAAGGATTAAAAGACCATTTTGTTCTAGGGTTTTGGACACAAGACTCCTAAGACATCATTCTTTTCTTCAACAGGCTTATAGTCTAGTAAAGGAGAAAGATACAGAATTTAACAAGTCTGATTCAGTCTTGGCAACTACAAAGTTCGTAGGCAAAAATGATCAATGAAATATAAAACCATAATAAGTACAATAGGAGAAACAATAAATTTCACACAAGAAATTGCCCTTGGATTTCTAAACTTACGTATTTCTTTGCCAAGTGGGCACTGGACCAATGGACCAAGGATTTTTGTTTCCAACTGTACTCTTGACTACTCGTCTCTCTCATTCATTTTAAGTGCTTTATTTAATAGCACTTAGGCGATGATAGAAACATTTCATCATTGGGTCCATCTTTTATTTCCATGCTAACTGGGGCTTGAAAGGCATCGAGGTCTGCTCCTTAAATGCCCTGATGCAGAAGGGAAGCTTATTCAATTGTTGGCATCTAACCAGTTAAAAGCATCTGGTGACAATTAGGACATTCTTTTTAGCTGTGTAAACTCACAGTGACCTCCTTCCTCTCAAAAATTTTTTTTTCTAAAATATTTGTTTTTTGTTCTACTACATTTATCTTTATACTCCTCTAAAGAATGATTATGCATGAGAATTTTCTCAATATTTGTCCATGAGGGAAGTATTTCCATAGGAAATAAGAAGATACAGAAAACAGTGAGGTTACTGGAAATGAGGGATTTGAAAAAAGAAATCACAATCCCATCATTATACTATCACCACTGCCTTTTGGATAACTGCCACCATCTGCAGACAATTCTGGTTGTTTTCTTGTTTATTTTTTGGATTGTCTCTACTATCAAGGAGCTTCAAAATAAACCAAATTGTAGATAGACAAATCCAGGTGAATATCAAATTGTTTTAGAGTATTATTAACATAGAAGTACATTTGTAGCACACATAGACATTTATGTACAGACCCACTAGCATACAAAATATGAAAATGTTGAGAGAAAATATGAGCCATGGAGTTGGGAGTATAACTCAGTGATACAACACTTGCCTAGCATGTGTGTGGCCCTGGGTTCAAACTCTAGCATTGTTAAAAAAAAGTTAACAGTGAAAGAGAAAATATGAATAATTCAAGAAGTCTCCTTGGAAAAGAAGACTTCTTGAATTCAAATGAAATAGAAGAAAGGGCTTTCAGGTTTTAAGATAACATAAAACACATTTTTTGCATTCTCCTCTGAGAATTTATCTTTACATTAAAAAAAAGAGAACCAAGCAGGATTTCTGCTTTAAGAACAGTAGAGACACCTGTTACCCTAAGCTGAAATGTGTAATACAAAGGAAAGGGGTAGAAACTGACAAAACAAAGTGCAGAAAACTCAAATATAAGCCTTTGTAGAGAGAGATACTGTTGTAAACCAAACAATTAAACCCACAACTGTTTAGCCTTGAGGACTGGAATCACAGAATACCATGGAAGGTAAAGTGGAGCAAATATCAGAAATAGAGGAATTGATTGAAAGTCTCTGTCTCCACCATAGCTACACCATCAAGTAGGAGAGCAAAAGGACAAATGGACAATGGAAAAAATAATCTTTAGAAACGTCAATACAATATCTTCAATATTTGACTAAACAAAATTTGGGGCAGGGGATATAACATATCTGGGTCAAGCGGAGTGGTGCATGCCTATAATCCCAGTGACTGAGAAGGCTGTGGAGGGAGGATTGCAAATTGGAGGCCAGCCTTGGCAAGTTAGTGAGATCCTGTCTCAAATTTTTAAATAAATAAATAAATAAACAAATAAATAAATAAAGTTTGGGATATGGCTCAGTATTAGAACACCCTTGGGATTAAACTACAGTACTGAAAAAAATGTGTGTGTGTATGTATGTATGTGTGTGTGTGTATATGTGTGTGTGTGTGTGTAAAATGTGTGTGTATATATATACATAAATTAAAAATAAAAATAAAGTTACAATGTTGGAGAGAACCACAAATAAAATAATAGAAGATACAAGTCCTGACTGAATCATGAAATTTCAAAACAGTAATATTAAAGAAAAATATCTCAATATTTCCAGAGAGAAAAAAATATAGATATTAAACACAGAATTTTTGAAATAAGAAAGGTATTGAACTCCTTGCAGGATATTGGATGCTAAAAGATGATGAAGTCACATCATTGAATTCTTAGTGAAACTGATATCTCAACTAATATTATCTCTCTTCAGTTGAGATAATCATGGCTGCAAAGCCTATTTTTTATCCTCCCTGCTCCCTTTCTACAGAAGCTATATGCTTCCCAACTTGATAAAAAGAAGGAGGAGGAAAAGAAGGAGAAAGAGGAAGAGAGGAGGAGGTGGAGAGTAACATGGGAAAGGGGTGATGTGTAGGAGTGTGTGTATGATTGAGAAGTTAAAGGGGTTCCCTGGACTGTCGTGAAGGCAGACCCCAGCAGGACTTCCAGGATTGCTAAAACAGAGTGCCACAGATGGGGTGGGAGCTGTAAACAAAAAGATATTTATTTTCTTATATTTCTGAAGGCTGGAAGTCCAAGATCAAAGTGTCAGCAGAGTTGACTTCTTCTAAGGCCTTTCTCCTTGGCTTGTAGATGGTGTCTTCTCCCTGTGTCTTCACATGGTAATCTTTCTTTGGGTATCTATGTACTGTAAAGGTCAGGCGAACGTCGGAGGAAAAGACCACCAAGAGACTGTCTCATGCAACAGCAAAGGGTTTATTGGGGGTCCAGCATGCTGGGGCTCCAAGCCAAGAGGTAAAGAGCAAAGAGCCCGGAGAACAGCTTGAGCAGAGCTTATATACATTCTTTGAAAAGGGCAGGGACTTCACATACAGCATAACAAATCACCTCACACCGCGGGAAAATCAAACAACAACTCTAAAACATGATTAGCACATTCATTGGTGGGAACAAGTTAGGTAGGGGTGATTGGTCAGTACAAAAGGGGTATTCGTTTGAACTGATTGGTTTAAGCCAAGAGGGGTGTATGTGCTGAACTACTTGGTTTCCCAACAGGTTATCAACCACCATAAACTGCTGGGAGGGTTATCTGGCATCCCAGGTATTTCCCTGTCTCATGCTGATTGGTGGCTGCTAGGGGGCTGCTATGGATCCCCACCTAGCCTGACTAAGTCAGGGACGCCTGGCGCAGCAGATCTCTCCTGTTATTTGTAGATAAACAACTTAGCAGGGTGGGAATGTGCCTAGGAGTGCTCTGTGGGTTTTTCCAAGGACAAAGGGCATGTCCCTTCCTTGGACAGCTTTGCTCTGAGATAGAGGCTGGTTTTTCAGTACAAAGCTCCTCTTCTTACAAGGGTACCAATCATATTGAATTAGGAACCATTCTTATGACCTCATTTGACTTTAATCACTTCTTTAAAGATCTTGTTCACAAATTTAGGCAGATTCTGAGGTACTAAGGGTTAGGATATCAACATGTGAATTTTGAAGAAACACAACTCAGTTTATGATAGAAAGGAAGCCTTCAGAGTAAAGAATTATAAATTATCTTCCACTACAGAAGGGAAAGAAAGCATCAACTTGATATTTCTATACATTGGATACTAAAATTAACTTGTTTCAGCTGCACTAATCTAGAGTGAAGTTATAATATTTATAAAATAGCTAAAAGAAGAGGGACAACATATTGAAAACTTCATCCCAGAATGCTGTTTCTGGAGATCGCCCTATGTTTTAGTCAGCTTTTTGTCACAGTGACCAAAAGTTATGACAAGAACAAAGTAGAAGAGAAAAATTCTATTTTGGCTCATGGTTTCAAGATTCAATCCATACACTGCTGACTCCATAGCTTGGGCCCAAGACAAGGCAGAACATCATGGCGGAAGAGTCTAGAAGAAAGCATCTCAGGGACATGACAGCCAGGAAGCACAGAAAGTGAACTCTGCTCACCAGGAACAACATCTAAACCCCAAAGGCACCTCTCCCCACTCCCCATGACCTACATCCTCTAGCCACAGGCTGTGCACCTACACTTACCACCCAGCTAATCCATATCAGAGGATAAATCCACTGATTTTGTTACAAGTTTAATAATCTAATCATCTCACCTCTGAAAATTCTTGCATTGTCTCACACATGGGTTTTGAGTGACACCTCATATATAAATCATAACACCCTCACACCTAGCATCATCATGATTAATAAGAACATTAGTGTATTCCCAAGGAAGTTTGAGTTATTGTCTTTCATGTTAGATTTTGGTTCCACCAAATTTATACCATTTAGTTACATTTTCTCTCTTGATTTTTCCATGTGTCTGAATGAAACCCGCTTGCTCCTCCTTTGTTTATTCATATTAAAACCAAGACTCAAAATTTCAAAATAATTGGTGCCAGTTATCAGAATTAAGCAAAAATGCGTCTAGCCAACATGGAAAGTCTTTGTTGTAACCCAGTAGGAATTATGAAAAGAAAATGTGGATAAAACTAGATCGAGTGAGAGACACCACAAAAAAAAAAAATCGTACTCACAAGTTTGGGGTCCTAGAAGAATTTGTCTCAAATTTGTTTTGTTTTTGGTTTGTTTTTTGAATCTCAGCTTTTTCAAGACTAGGAAAATATTTCCCCCTTACTAACCCTCCTATATGTGCCGTCCCATCTAGTTTTCCTCTTCCTCTTTGGGATGGTTGGAAATGGTGGTCCCTAGGAGACTTCTGTCCTGGCTCAGCCTGGAGGTTCCTAATCATGGGTCTTGGGTCAGCTAGGCCTGTGACTGAACTGAAGTGGAGAGCAGGGAGTGGGAATTACTACAACATCATACCTACCTTGAGAGGTAGATCCATAAGATCACCTTCGTTGTTATCAGATTCATACACTTCATCCTTGTTTCTGCCTTTTTTGCAGAAATGAAAAAACAGATGATTCAGTCTAAGAAGGGTGGACTTCACCAATGCCCAAAACCCAAAGACGGAATATTTTCTCTGATTAGTAGATGCTAATACATAATGGGGGTGGGGTGCATGGAATGAGTGGAGGAACTTTGTAAAGGGTAAAGAGAAGGAGGGGAAGGGAGGGGGTATGGGGGTAGGAAAGATGATGGAATGAGACAGACAGTATTACCCTAGGTATTATGTATAATTGCACAAATGGTGTGACCCTACTTCGTGTACAACCGGAGAAGTGAAAAATTGTACTCCATTTGTGTACAATGAACAAAGAGCATTCTACTGTCATGTATAAATAATTAGAATAAGTTAAAACAAAAAAAGAAAAAAAAAAGAAAGACAGGTGGGCTTCAAGGACTGCACAAATTATTGCAATCTCCACAAATTGCAAATCTGAAACTTCATTTCAAAGGCTCCTTTTCTCTCATAAATAAAATTGTAGCAAAGCTTTTCCTTTTCCCTACAACTTAACTCTACCCAAAATAAGCAAACAACCAAATAAAAACAATATTAGAAAAAAAGATAGTTTTGAAAACAAACCACTGTAAAATCTGAAAAATATCTATCTATCTATCTATCTATCTATCTATCTATCTATCCACCCATCCATATATGAACTCTGTAAAGCTCTACATATTTTGTGATGAACTACCCTCCTCACAAGTCACCCACTGTGAAAGATGCTGGAATGATGCGCACATAAATTTCAGTGCACCAAAAGTCCTCACCAGCTTAGTGATTCTCTCTCATAAAAGTCAGAGGAGTGCTTTTGGCCCTCATTCAGTTCATCAGTTCACCATAAACCTTAGTTGCACATCTACAGCAATCAACCTGGGGAGTTAAGGGTGCCTAAGTCCAGCAGAGCTGTTTTAAAAGTTGCATGACTACAAGGTTGAGATTTACAGTATGAATCCTGACACTTTTTTCTCGGTATAGGGCCACTTTCATGTCCTGTACATCAGGTACATTCATGCACAATTGTGGATGCTATAGAATGATTTGCTATTCTTGCAATTATTATTGTTGTTGTTACCACGAGTGAGTAAACCCTTCCAATAGGAGCAGTTGCCTGTCTTCAACGTGGTGTGTTTTCCTTCCAATACTGCATCATTTATCTGTGTCCATTGTACTTGCTGTGCATCATCAGCTTCTCATTGGTTTGTCTCCCTGCCAGTTTCAGATAGAGAAGTAAGGACACTTTGAGCTGGCAAAGATCCTCTTCACCTCCATGCACATACACACAGATATTTGACTATGGAAATGAGCATATTAAGATCACATTAATAATTTAACCTCTAATGTAAATAGTTTCATGATGTAAGGATTTCACTTTAATGGCTACATAGTCCTCAGTGCTTGACCAAATGGACCTCAGCATTACAATCAAATCACAATGTACATACTGATAAACCCCTCAAAATGCTTACCATGAATAGATACTATATTCTAGATAGAACAGAGAGTTCAGAGCCTGCATAAATCACCTAGAATAAATTTCTCTCTTCATTGAGATTTAAAATTAAGCTTATTAAAATCAATATTACCAGAATCATGTAGTTACTGAAGTATAAATATATCAGTTTGTCCCTTGTCTTGTGCTATAGTTTAGTCTGGATTGTCCCCCAAGGGCCCATATGTCAAAGGTTTGGTGCTCATCTTGGTGCTGTTGGAAGTTGGTGGAGATCTTTAAGAGGTGGAGCCTAATGGAAGATTTTAGGTCACTGGGGAGACCTGCCTTTAGAAGGGAATTGTGGCATGTCAGTCTCTCTTTTTTCACTTCCTGGCCATCAGGAGGTGATTAGCTTTGCTACATCATGTGGTTCCCACCCACGTTATGTTGCCTTGCCTCAGGCCCCAAACATTAGGACCAACTGATCACGGACTGAAACCTCCAAAACTGTGAGCCAAAATAATCTTTTCTCTTTTTAAGTTGTTTCCATCAGGTATTTTGTTATAGTAATGGAAAGCTAACTAACACATCTTGAGAGGCAGATTAAGTGAGATTATATGAAATTTCTACACACAATCTAAATTTGGTATTTTAGCTCTTGGCCAACCAGCCTTTTTATTTTTCTACATACTCTTCAGCCATAAGCAAATAAAACAATGAAACAAACAAACAAAAAATCCTCAATTCAGTCAAAACCAAATAAAAAATAAATTATTCAAACTGTAGAAAGGAAGTCAATGCCATTCTCTTGCATATTCACTAATGAACAAAGAATTTGAAGAAAACACAATGAATCATAGGTTAAAGTGTAAGCAAATTATTTAAGTTATCCCACAAACAGTGGTTTTCAGTATTTCTACTATATTAAGAATCACCAGGATCATAAGCATTCAGAGTTCTGAGAGCTGGTGTCCAAATGGTTCTTTCAAAGACACTAATTTATCTTGATAAATTTGAAAATGGAGAACAAATCTGACCCTTACTTTCTATTGCTAAAAATGCCAGAACATCAGTTGGTTATGGCCAACTGTATTTCAGATCTGTTTGACACTTTATAGCTGCACAGACCTATACATTTTCTCATTTGATCCTGAAAAATGACTTTAGGAGTTTTATGTGACAGGTGTTGGTTTCCCATTGTCTGGGGATGAATTTTCCAGAGACATACCTTGAAATATGAATTAACATGCAAGTGATTTATTAAGCAAGTGCTCCCAGGAACAAGTAATATGGGAATATGGATTAAACTAAAGAACAGAATGTTGGTCACCAGAGGCTGCTAAAGGTGGTAGATGTAGGGGACAAAGTTCCAGTGGACACGAGGAACAAGCTTTGAGATTTACTTCATGGAATGGTGACTATAATAAAGGAAAACACAGTGTGTATTTCAAACAACTAAGAGTAGAGTTTTTACTCAATAAAAAGAGTTAAGTGAGGTAAGGTACTTATTATCAACCTGATTTATTCTGCTTCATAAACATACATCAAAGTGTCCCATTGTACCCCATAAATATATGCAATTTTATTCATTGATTAAAAAGAAAACAAATTTAAAAAATAATCATTAAGTTTAAAAGCAAAAAATATATATCTTAAAACAGAGAGGGGAAAAATTCAAGCAAAGATGTGATTTGGGGAAAAGTTAAAACCACCCCATCCTGCAGGAGAGCTTGGGGTATAAATGATGCTTCAAAACCTGTACTATCTGGAATGTAAGGCTGTTGTTGAGTGTTAACTAAGGGATGGTCAGGGCATGATAAACATTTAGACACCTCTTGCCTCCCATGTCCTAAAAGCATGGGAGATGTTGTATTACCAGGAAAAGCACATAGAAGTCAAACAGTGGTCAGGAATGATCAGAGACCCTACAGATCTAAGCAAGACATTAGCACACTCTTCTTGTGCATTTGGCAGTCTGGGAGGACTTAAACTTCCTGAAGACTGCTGCGTTTTCTCAATTCCTTTCTGCTGCTAAGATGAAAATGCTTATTTCTTTCATTCTTTATTGTCCACTTGATCAGCTCCAATTTGTACACACACACAGCACAAAGCTTACGGTTTCTCAAAAGTGTTTCACAACATGTAGGTCCCCTTCATTCTTTTCCCCCTCTTTACTATATGTACAACAGTATCATGGCTTTTGCTACATATTATCTCAAAAGCAATGTTTTGAGGTTAGCATTGTTTATTAAGCTTTAGTTCATGAAAGTCAAGGCTAGCAACTTACTCATCACCTTAACTGGGACCATTTACAGTCTGGCTTGTAAAAAATACTGAATGTACATTTGACAAGTAGGCTTAGCAAATGAATTTAAATCAACCAATCTGTCATCCATTGTTTTCTCTGTCTCAGGAGAGTGGAAAGTACCATATATCCCCTTTCCAAAAATAGCTAGAGAGCTCTTCCTTTATCTCTTCTCCCATCCTGATTGATGTGTGTTTATTCTGTAGTTGGATAAATATCTCTCAAATATTAAATATCTCTCCAGCTATTAAAAGGTTTGGTCCCCAGCTTGTGGAGCTATTGGGAGGTGGAGGAACCCTTAAGAGGTAGAGCCTCGTTGGTTTTCTGGTCACTGGGGAATGTGCTTGAGGGTGATATTGGGTCCCTGGCCATTTTCTGTCTTTCCTATTTGCTTCCAGCCATGAGGTAGGTAGCTTGCTGTACCACCACTCACGCCCAGCATGATGTGCTGCCTTGCCAGAGACAATGGCCCAACTGACCATGGATTGGACCCTGCAAAACCATGAGTCCAAATAAAACTGTCTTCTTTTGAAGTTGATTATCTCTAGTTCATTACAGTAATGGAAAGCTGATTAACACACACAACAAGAGATCTATCTTCTTTGAATTTTCAAGTTCACAACAATAACATAGACAAAATGTTATTCAGCAGATTTCTAGAACTTATTTACCTTGAGTACCCCAAACTATATATAGCTACTTTGCATTTCCTCCTCTTCCCAGCCTCTAGAAACAACCTATTTTCTCTCTTCTACTCATTTCATTATTTTATACATACCACTCATATGAGTGGTCTCATGCAGTGTTTGTCAGTCACTCTGTGACCGGCTTCTTTCACTTAGAGTAATGTTCCCCAGGTTCATCCATACTGTCACATATGTCAGAATTCCCTTCTTCTTAATGTAGTAATGATATTTCGTTTTATGAATATATCACATTCTCTTTATCTGTTCATATATGGATGGGCATTTAGATTGTTTCTACATCTTGGCTATTAAGAATAATGGTGCACTGTATATGGAAGTATAAGTATCTTGTCAAGATTATAATTTTGGGCCCTTTGAATATTTACTCAGAAGTAGAATTGCTGAACCATTATGGAAAGCAGTATGGAGATTCCTCAGAAAACTTGGAATGGGACCACCATTTGACCCAGTTATCACACTCCTCAGTTTATACCCAAAGAACATAAAATCAGCATATTACAATGATTCACCCACATCAATGTTTATAGCAGTTCAATTAACAATAGCCAAACTATTGAACCAACCTAGATGCCCTTCAACAGGTAAATAGGCAAAGAAAATGTGGCACATCTACACAATGGAATATTACTCAACCTTAAAGAAGAATGAAATTATGGCTTTTGCAGGTAAGTTAATGGAGCTGGAGAATATCATGCTAAGCAAAATAAGCCAGTCCCCAAAAAACAAAGCTAAATGTTTTCTCTGTTATGCAGATGCTAATACACAATGGGGGAGGTGCATAGGGAAAAATAGAGATTCTCTTGATTAGGCAGAGGGGAATGAAGGGAGGGGGAGGGGGCATGAAGCTATAAAGAATAATAGAATGAATCAGACATTATTATCTTATGTATGTATCACCAGCTGGCCGGACTAGGTTCAAAGGATATGGCTGTATTAATAACTAAGAAAATAAGGAAGAAGAAATTGCAAAGCACACGACCATATGTTTCTAAGGCAGGATGCCTTGGTGACCCCAAGGGTCAGGTCCAGTGCCGGAAGGAGCAAGAGAGTGAGCACACCTGTTTATTAGGGGAAAGACATTCAATAGAAAGTTCCAGCCAAATAAGGCAAGGGGTTGGGTTTTGAAGGGTGGAGTCTTGCTTGGTAAGGTCTTGTGGTCAGCAGGTAGATTGACATCTTGGAAAGCCATGCCCATCTCAGGTGCTGAATAGGCTCACAGGCAAAGTGAGAGAGGAAAGGCCCTAGAAGCACGTAAGGTCAGCCCAGTCCCCTCATACACTCAAATATGCATAGCTCAAATACACAGCCCATGGATGGCTACATGTATATGATTACACAGCCAGTGTGTTTCTACAACTTGTAAAACCAGAGAAGAAGAGGTTATACTTCATTTACGTATGATGTGTTAAAATCCATTCCTCTGTCAGGTATAACTTATTGGAACAAATTTTTAAAAAATTTTAAAAAAGAATTGCTGGGTCTTATAGCAGTTCTATTTAAAAATATTAATGAAACTTCATACCATTTATCATAACAGGTCATTTTACATTCTAGTCAACAGTATACAAGGCTTCCAGTTTTTTCTTATCCTTGATGAAATTTATCTTTTAATTTTTTTTGACCCTATCCATTCTAATAGGTATTATCCATTTGGAGGTACCTCTCTTCAGGTTCTTTGCCCATTGTAAAATAATCTTCTTTCTTCCCTTCCCTTCTCTTTGCTTTTAAATTTTTCCTTTCTTTCTCTTTTTTATCATATTTTATTTTAAATTAACACAATAATTGTATGTACTAATGGGTTTCAGTGTGGTATTTCAATACAAGCATACAGTATGCACTAACCAAATCCAGCCTTTGTTAGCCCCCTCAAAACTTCCCACATTCTAGTTCATTCTTCTTTTGCTCTTGAGTTGAAAGCATTCCTTATGCATTTACTGTCCCCTTACCAAATACGTGGTTTGCAAATATACTCTTCCACTTCACAATTGTATTTTCAGAAACATTTTAGTTGGATGTTGTTCCATTTGGCTATTTTTTTTTCTTTTCGTGCTTGTGCTATTGATGTGATATCCAAGAAAATCATTGCCAAGCCCAATGTCATAAAGATTTTCCTCATTATCTTTAGGAATTTTATAGTTTGGGGCCAAACATTTAAGTCTTTATTTCATTTCGAGTTGATTTTTATGTGTGGTGTAAGAAAAAAGTTCAATTCCATTAGTTGGCATGTAGATATCCAGTTTTCCCAGCACCATTTGTTGAAGAGGCCATCTTTTCCTCACTATGTATTCTTGTCAAAGATCAGTTGACCAATGGGCTGGGGATGTGGCACAAGAGGTAGCACGCTTGCCTGGCATGCGCGTGCAGACCGGGTTTGATCCTCAGCACCACATACAAACAAAGATGTTGTGTCTGCCGAAAACTAAAAAATAAATATTAAAAATTCTCTCTCTTTCTCTCTCCCTCTCTCTTAAAAAAAAAAAAAAAAAAAAAAAAAAAAAAAGATCAGTTGACCAATAGTGTGAGTCTTTTTTTTTGGTGGGGGGGACTTCCTGTTCTATCTCTATGTCAATGCCATCTTATTTTAATTCTATAGCATTGAATTGCTTCAGCTTTGTTATTTCTTCTCAGAATATTTTTAGCTACTTGGGGTCTTTTTGTTGTTTCATATGTATTTTAGGAATATTCTTTTTATTTCTGTAAAATAAAATACCAATGTGATTTTGATAGGAATTACACTGAATCTACAGTTTGCATTAGGTAGTATAAGCACTTTAATAATGTTGCCCTCCAATCCATGAGCACAGGATATCTTTCATCAATGCTTTATAGTTTTCATTGTACAAGTCCTTCACCTCCTTAGTGATACTTATTTTAAGTATTTTATTTTGATCCTTGTATAAATGAGATTGTTTTCCTAATTTCCTTATTTATTGTTAGTATACAGAAATATGCAATTGATTTTTATATGTTGATTTTATATTCCACAACTTTACTGAATTTGTTAACTAGTTCTAACAGATTTCTTTTTGTTTGGTAGAGCCTTCAGGGTTTTCTATGCATAAGAACATATCATCTTCAAATAGAGATAATTTTAATCTATCCTTTCTTGCCAAACATCTCTGGTGAACTTCCAGTACTATGTAGGATGCAAGTAGTGAATTAATTCAAGGTATAAAATGAAAAGTGTTTAATTTTTCACCATTGAGTATGCTAGTTGTTGGTTTTTCTTCTATGGTTTTTATGATGTTGAGATATAGTCCTTCTGTCCCTATTTTGTTGCAATTATTCATCATAAAAGGATGTGTTGAACTTTGTCATTTTTTTCACCTATTGAAATGATCAGGTGTTTTTATATCCTTCATTATATTAACATGGTAAATCACATTAATTGGTTAATCATATGTTAAACCATCCTTTCATCCCAGGGATAAATCCCACTAGGTCATGGTGAATGATCCTTTTAATGTGCTATTGAATTTGGTTTTCTAACTTTTTTGTTGTCTAGTTTTTGTTTTGGTTCGTCTGTATTTTTAAATTTATGTTCATTAGATATTTCTTTTTGGCCTATAATTTTCTTTTCTTGTATCATCTCTGCCTGACTTTTGTATCAGAGTGAGGCTAGCCTTAGAAGATGAATTCGGAAGTATTCCATACTTTTCACTTTTATTGGAAGAAGTTGAGAAGGACTGGCATCAGTTCTCTAACTGTTTAGTGGATTACATTTTTGCTTCTCTTAGTTCTCATTACTTAATCTCCCTCTTAATTTTAGGTCTGCTTAGATTTTCTGTTCCTTCATGATTCAGTCTTGGTAAATGATATGTTTCTAGGAATTTATTCATTTTTAGACTACCCTATTGGCATACAATTATTCATGACAGTTATTTTATAGATTGTTTTATTAGAGCCTTATAGATAAACATAGTATTGGGGTTCACCCCAACATATTTACATGCATGCACATGTATTCAATTTCAGCTCATGAACCTCCCCTTTCCCTTCTATCCTCCCTCCCTCTCCTCTTCTCCCCTCTAAGCTGCTAGACTTCCTTTCACTCATCTATTTATATTTGATTGATTCTTTTTCTTATGCATAAAGGTGCAATTCCTGGTGCTATATTTACATATGCACAGAGCATGATGTTTTAGGAACTCACTCTGCACTGCTTCCTCTTTCCCATCCTTCCACTCTGCCCCTTGATCTCCTTCTCAGTCATCTTTTATGGTTTTTGTATTTCTGTGGCATCAGTTGTAATATTTCCTCTTTCATCTCTAATATTTTTGAGTCTTCTCTATTTTCTCTTTTAGTCTAATGGTTTATCAATTCTATTTATCTTTGTTTAAAAAAAACCTCTTAGCTTTGTCAGTTTTTTCTTTGCTTGTTTGTGAAGGTAGGATTAAACTCAAGGCCTTCTGCAGGCTGAGCCTCTATGTATTCTACCACCAAAGCACATCTAGCTTAGTTCTGCTAACTTTTGAATTGTTTTTCCACTTCATTTATTTCTGATTTAATCTTT
Organism: Marmota flaviventris; assembly: GCF_047511675.1. Taxonomy (NCBI): domain Eukaryota; kingdom Metazoa; phylum Chordata; class Mammalia; order Rodentia; family Sciuridae; genus Marmota; species Marmota flaviventris. The sequence goes on from NC_092512.1 coordinate 73,854,345, forward strand.
ATTATTTCTTCCCTTATGCCATATTTTTATTTGTCATTTTTCTTTCTAATATGTAAAGTAATTTGAGATTTTTCTTTATGGTGCAATTTTTTTTTGTTATAAATTTCTCACCTACATGCATCCCATAAGTTTTGGTAGGCTGAGCTTTGCTTTCCTTTGTCTCAGATATTTTTTAATGTCTCTTTTATTTATTTATTTATTTTGCCTTACTGGTTGCTCAAGAGTGTGCTATTTATAGTTCTGTAGCTTTTTTAAAATTATTTTTCCACTGCTATTGATTTTTAGTGTTATTTCACTATCATCAGAAAAGCTACTTGGCATTTTTAATCTTCTTAAATTTGGTAAATTTTTATGACCCAACATACAATTTATGCTAAAGCATGCTCTGTGTACCCCTGATAAGAATGTATATTTTGTTGCTTTTGGGTGAAATGTGCTATATTTTTCTGTTAGTCCCATTTGGTCTATAAAAGTAGTACAAGCTACATTGGGGTAGGTGGTAAATTTCATGTAATGTCATTAGTATTTATTACCAATAAATACTCATTATTGATTGAGGGAGACACATAAGAAAAATAAAGTAGCATTCTTTTCCCAAGCTGCCACCAGCATACCCCTGAGTAACTGAATGTCATACCCCTAAGAATCAGTTCTCTGTGGTTTGAAACCAACCAGCATGCAATGAGAGAAGTGAGTTGAGAAAATAAAATACCATATAAACACCAAAGATTGTAAAGTCAGAGACCAAAATGGAATCCTGATTTTGCTACTAACAAGGTATCTGTAGTTTAAACAAAAATCCCTTTTAATCTTCATTTTATTGAATATAATGGGGACAAAATACAGAACTAACAGGATTAAGTTGAAAAGTAAATGAGCTGAAAAAAAAACTAACGAGCTGGTAAAACTGTTTAGACATTTGAAAGGTACATGCTTTTCTCAGCATTTTCCTAGAAGAATCAGCCATTTTCCTGTCTCTGGTCCCGTCCATGTCTTTAAGAGCAGGAGAAAGTCTCTAAAACTCTTGTGTATGTGAATACAGAATGTATTTAACATACTTATGTATTTATTCTCCCCTTGTGCTGGGAAACAAAACAAAACAAAACCTAAAAAATAGAAACCCTTCAGTCAGATTCACAGATAATATAGCCCAAAAGGAACTTATATATTCTAGGTTTCAGTAAGAAAGAAAGAATTATACATAAAGAAGAGGCTACATACCTGAGTTATCTATAATATATGAAGGTCCACATGGTGATCCTGAGTCATCAAGAAAAGGATTAAATTATATTTTGTGCACAAGGTTTAACATAAGTGAAGAACTGAAAAAATAATGTGGAAAAAATAATGTATTGATATGTTTTGAAATGAATTATCATTACTTAAAAGTACTAAGCATGGCTACTTTGGAGATTCATCTATGTAAATTAACTCATTTCTCCATAGGAGTAGATAAAATCAGCAATTTATATACTATTTATTTATCATTAAAACTAAAAAGAGTTGATGAAAGATTTTGAATGTTTTTTCCACAAAGAAGTTATAAATGTTTAAGGAGATAGAGATGCTTATCTTTATTGGAACATTATACATTGCATACATGTACTGAAATGTCAAATGGTACCACATAAATACACATAATTTTATATATAAAATTTAAAAATAGTGAAAAAAGAGAAGAAAAGAAAGAACAGTGTTACAGCATGTAAAAACTAAAATAAATCAACAATATTAGGTGGGTTACATATTGTCCTATAAAAATTTTTAATATGCTACAAACTACACGGTAATGCCTAATATACTGAATAACATAATTCCAAAGCATTATAGGTTTAAAACCAATAAAAAGAAATAAACATATTAAAAAGATGACACTAATCATGAAGGGGATAAAAAGTACACATAAGAATAAAAGAATCTGAACCATGACCTCTTCCTCCCACAGAAGCAGAGATGAAGGGAAAAACAACAACAACAACAACAAAAGGTTTGAGTTAGTGGTTCAAAAGAAAGAACTGAATATCTATCAAAGTTTAACTCAGAAAAATATGAAGGACTGTTCTCCCAGATATTGAGAATACTTCAGGAGTCTTTCCAAATAACTTTCAAGGAAAAAAGGAAAAAATTATGAAAGTACAGGACCAGTTGCCCTCACTGATAAATCACACACACACACACACAAACAAAAAAAAAAAATATGTAGAAAAGAATTCACACCAACTCTTTTTCAAGTTTTTCCAAAAGTTGGGGGGAAAAAAGAAGGGAAACTTTCTAACTCATTCATTCCATGACGTCATTATTATCCTGATACCAAAGTCAGAGGGAGAGATTACAAGAAAAGAAAACTACCAAGTTCCCTGATAAATATTGGTGTAAAAATCCTAAACAAATACTACCAGACCAAGTCCAGAAGCACATTGAAACATGATAAACCATAATCAATTAAGATCTATCCCAGGAATGTAGAGGTAAGAATCTTAATTGAGGTATTACACTACTTTAATAGAATAAAAGAACAAACCACATGATAATTCCAATTGATGCAGAAAAAGCAGTTGACAAAATCTTACACTCTTTCATGACAAGAGGCACTCATAAAATTGGGAATAGAATACAACTTTCCCAACATGGTTAAAGGCAATCACAAAAAAACAAACAAACAAAAAAAAAAAAAACCATAGCTTAGGTTGTGCTCAGTGGTAAAAGAATTCTTTGTAAGTTTTAGAAGATAGTCCTTGACCAGATGTGTCTTTTGCTTGTCTTCTTATTCTCTTAGCATTGTCATTCCCAGAGTAGATGTTTTTAATTTCAATGAAGTCCCACTTATCAATTATTTCTTTCATGGATACTGCCTTTGATATTGTATGTGAACATTCATCATCCTACCCAAGAATTGATGTTATCTGTGTGGGTCTATTTCTGGGCATTGTATTCTGTTCTGTTGATCTCTATGTCCATTCTTTTTGCCAACACCACATATTCTCAATTACTATAGCTTTATTCTATGTCTTGAGGTTGGGTAGTGTCAGTCCTCCAATTTTGTTCTTCTTTTTCATTATTGCGTTGGTCATTGTGGGTCTTTTATTACCTCATATAAACTTTAGAATTATTTGTTAATAACAACATAACTTGCTGAATTGAATTTTTAGACCAAGTCAAGAATGGACATTTTGGTCTGGGGATGTGGCTCAAGCTGTAGGGCATGCGTGTGGACCGGGTTCGATCCTCAGCACCCACATACAAAAAAAGATGTTGTGCCCGCCGAAAAACTAAAAAATAAATAAAAATTCCCTCTCTCTCTCTCTCTCTCTCTCTCTCTCTCTCTCTCTCTCTCTCTCTTTCTCTCTCTCTCTCTTTAAAAAAAATTTAAAAGAATGGACATTTTGACTATATTCTTTCTATTCTAAATATGGGATAACTCTCCATTAATTTAATTCCTGGATTTTTTTTCCCACTGCAGTTTAGTAGTCTACTTTTATAGATTTATTCAAATTTTGTTAGATTTATACCTAAGCATTTCATTTTGGGGCTTGCTAATGTAAATGGTATTGTGTCAGCACAGCTTTATCAATTCTTAAAATGTACCATTGCAGTGACAGATGATGATGAAGAGAGGCTATGCTTGTGGGGATCGGGACAGGGCATATATGGGAAATCTCTGAACCTTTCTCTCAATTTTGCTGTGAACCTAAAACTACTCTTTAAGATTAAAATGTTAAAAGAGGAGGAATTTGGCTTCTATCTGCTCAGTGTTAAGAAAGTAAAATAATCCCACATAGCTATAGAAAATGTGAAAGGTTCTCTAACTTTAGTAGTTTTACTTCGTGAGTTGCAGACCTAAAATTTCAGATCTGGAAAGCACTCTGATGTCTGCTGATCAGCCCAACCATTGTACACTCCCACCCCCAGCTGCTTGGTCTTCCGTGGAGATCACTTAGCCTCTGCTCTTAGACTCCATCACAGACTTACTCCCCTGAGGCCAACCATTCCTCTTTTGAATAGCTCTATTAGAAAACCCCTTTGTGTAATCAGCTAAGATAGGCCTCCCTGTGTGTCAAATATAAGAAATAATGAACTTAATCTCAAGATGGAGAAGGGGGGTTAGCCTCCAGCCCCCGGGGAGGGCACTGATGATACATTCCATAAGTATTATAAGTCTGTCTGCTCTTCAAGAGCAAGTTCACATTCAAAAATAATCACGCTGATTTCCCTTTCATTCCGTGTTCTAACAGTCTGTAAACATTCAGGTCAACACACCCAGGGATGCCTCACTTGAGAATTCATTTCTTTTTACGTTTAGATTCTCAGCAGTTGCTCTGAAGAATCTCACTTGGAGGTCCACTCCAGGCATCACCTTTGATAAAACTGGAAAAATAGGAGCATGCACCATCACATCCAATTGCAATGTGCACTAAGATGTCAAGCAAACTAATGCACCTGAGAAAACAGAAACGAATCCACAAACTACACAACCTGCAGGTAACACACACTCTTGCACCCACACAAATACACAAGCTTGCACTCTACCAAATCCTTTACTCATGCTATTTTATTTAGTTGTTTTGACAATCCCACGAGGAAGTTACTACAGTACTCCTATTTTACAGTGGGGAAATTGAGGTAGAGCTAGGTTTAGGAATTTATCCACAGTCATACACCTTATAAATAGTGAACTGTGACCCAAGGTCAGTAGTGAGGTTCTTTCCTATTTGGACATTCTGCATGGCAGTGGAAAAGACAAGAATGAAGAGTGACGGATCCTAAATTCTAGTCTAGATGTTGCTGTTGGCTCTCTGTTTTGCTTTGGGCAAAAATCATTTTATTTGTTTCCCTGGGCCTCTCTTCACCCCTTCCTGCCATTCTCTGGTCTCTTCCCTTCTCCCTTCCTTCCTTTCTCTTTCTCCTTCTTTATTTTTTTTTGCCTCCTACTTCTCCCCTGCCTCCTTTTCCTTCTCATTCTTTTCCTCTAATCACATCCTTGATGCAGTTTTAGCTTCCATGTTCTGTGAATCTGTACTATGAACAGTTAAATAGAACAAGTAATTTGTAATGGGCAGGTGTCTCTGAGCATATTCTTAGAAATCATCTTTCTCAGGGTGAAAATCATTTCTATAAACAACTCAAAATGGTTTACTGTCTTCATGTAGAGAGGAAAGTAAAACCGGGAGGAATGTAAGAACCTGGGCCAACTTTGACTTTACTATTATGTGATTCAATTCTTTCCAATACAAGAGCAAATTGGAAACATCATCTCGTGCTATTTTGGAAAATAGATGTTTCAAATTTATCTTTAAGAAATGCTGCTTTTGACATTGCTGGGTTCTGGTTGCAATTGCATAGACTCCTTCTCAGTGACTGTTACTGAATATTTTTGTCTCGTTTGCACAAGAAACAATTGGACATTATGCAAAAGGAGCACAGCTTGATTCAGTGCTATTGAGGAGTGGTTGTGTTTTTTCCTAACTCTTTCATATATAATAACCACCATTATCATTTAATACCTATAGAGATAAGCCTTAAAATAAACATTCTCCCAGATTTCTCCATAAACTATAATTATTTTTCAAAATGAAAAATTACACTTTCACTTTGCAACATAATTTCCTTTGCTAAGATGTGAATAAATGATCAAAATACAGCTGTTTCTAAAAGCTTGTACATGCCTTTTCCTACTTTTCTGCAGCAGTACTCTTCTTTCCATCAAAAGTAATTTTCAGAGACATATCTTTAGTGTCCACAATCCCCTCCCATTGACGCAGACATAAATCCATCTGGTTTATTTACAAGTAGAAAAGACAAACTTTTCATAAAGTTCCTTTCAAACAAATATTATTGCTAGTTAGGCACAAAAATTCTGCATGCAAAGTTAAAGCTGTAAAAATAATTCCCGATCATATTTAAAAGCAAAAGCATGCAAAGAATTGTTTTGGCCACTGGGTGGGAGGAATTGTGTATATCTAGCAAGTGCAGAGGACCAGAAAGAGGTAATTCCAAACTTTTCAAACACCACCTTTGAACTGTCATTGAAGCACTTCCAAAATGCTTAATTATATACAGTTCTGTATAAAGAATCAATCCAGAAATTACATACAGGTGCAAGAAAACGATATGCGTGAGTAACTGAGTAGTGGTTTACAGAGGTACTAAGAAAGTGCTTTTGTCTCTTGGAAATAATACTTTTATAAAATCCCTGAACACCTATTGTTTCTGAAATGTAACAAAAAGTTATATAAATATTTGTTGAATGAATTATCTGTCAAATGTCAAAATCTCCATTTCCTCATTTTCAAATGGAGCAAAAATTTTAATCATATAAGTGGCTTTTGAAATTCAAATTAGATAATAGATGCCTTTAAACATAATTTGTAAATGACAGCACATTACAATAAATGGAGGGCAATGGAACAGATAAAAATGTTATCTAATGTCTCCGTAGTCATGATGTATTAGGTATGAAGCCAGAGGTCAAAACTCAAGGCAGTGTTACTAAATCTACATTCAAAGCCATGCAGGTGAACTTTACAGCTCCCACTTTAGCAGAAAGCGAGTGTTCCTGGAAAATGGACTTTAAGTGAATTCCTTTTCTATCATCCCCTTTCAGTTATGATGCTTGTGCCAAGAGTGGTCAAAGTCAGGTATGCAATTCCTTGTAGAAAATTCTAAGCCTTCACCTCTTTCACATAGACACTTGCTCTCACTTGCTCTCATATCAGCCTGGAAAGATAGAAAAGAGATTACTATCAACCACATACGGAGGCTCAGAACATGCAGGGAGCATGTCAAAGCCACAATATAGTCATGTTGGTGTGGCATTGTAAGAAGTCACCCTCTCCATGAGTCCTTGCTCTTGCTCTGACACTCTCCCACCTTCTGGGTCCCCTGTCCCCCATGCCACCTGAAATCCCTGCCTTGCTATTATATTCCTAAAACATGTAGCTTCAGATCCCATATAATTTAATTGGAAGGAGTATTACTGATGCTCATGAATAATTTCACCTTCATCGAAATAAATTTCAGTTATTTTCTTGTCATCTTTTTTGAGAAACAAGAAAGGAACAACAATGAGAGACATGAGAAAGACGAGAACTTTGGAACATTTGTCCAAGACTCAGTGGGTCAAATATCAAGGTAAAATATTATAGACGCTGCTGGTCCTCACTCCATAGACAGGTACATTTATGTAGAGATGCAAACAGTTAGATGTATATGTACTGGAGAGATAAGTGGAGAAAAAATGGGATCTAGAGAATGAGAAAGAATGAACTTTACATCAGATATTTGTTGATACAAATGGAGCCAATGACAAAATGATTGTGTGAGCCAAATGAATGGAGGAAAGAAGACAATGTCCATATTTAGCTGAGAAAATGAAGTTAATAGATCTTTTGATGGAATTATTCTGGAAAGTTCCATGCTGTTACAAAAGTTATTTAATGAAAAAAAAAAAGTTGTTTAATGTTCAGAGATAGATTGCTAAGATTTGGTGATTATTTGGTACTTTGTTGATTTTGATGGCCAAATAAGAATATTTCAGGTAAAATAAAAGTTATATATCAATAAGGATAGAAACTATCAGATTAGAAAACTGAGATTGGAAAAATGTGATACATCACTAATAATGTTGAAATAAATCTTGTCCAGGACAGGAGAAATAGATGAAAAAGAAATGTTGAATAATGTATCAACACAAGTCAACAGAATTTATAGTTTATTCTGCCTGAATAGGTGAACAGTGTACCAAAAGTTCTCATAATTCTTCTCTTCTCTCCTCATTTTCCTTCTCTTGTCCCTGTGGTTACCCCTTCCCATCATTTACCTAACATCTCAAGTAAGAAATCTGCAAATTATTCTTCATTATTTTCTGTCCTTCATCTTCCATCCAGTCATATCTCCTTCAACACTAAGTTCCAAAATTTATTTGAAATCCATCTTCTTCCTCATCGCTCTCCATATCTGAGCTCAGACTTTCAGGTCTCTCACCTGGGTAATTTTCAAAATCTTTTGCATTTCTTCTAATTTTACCCACTTCATTATATATCAGACTTTTTCTTTGGTAAAATCATTTCTATCTTTAAGCATCTTTGAAGACTCCCAAGACATTTAAATTCCAAACCATTTGGTACTTTTTCAAATCTAAGGATTCAGAAATCCCAGTTTGAGAAACACTCCCAGTTGAGTACACTGCACAAATAAGCTCATGAACACAAGAGTAAACATGGTCAATAAATTCTCTGTATTTATTTATAAGTGATGGAGGAGCCATCAAAATCCAAGTTCTTCTCCTCCCCATTAAGCACACAGACAGGCAACATTTCTCATCCTTGAGTGTGGTAGCCTTTGTGGAACCATGGAACTGAATTCTAGATACCAGAATATGATGTGCACTGTGTTTTGACTTACTGTAAAAGCCTTGTGCTGTCCTCAGACATTTTTTATCTCCCTTGAGCCAATGGAAAGCTGAGATACTCAGGGAAAGCTTGGAATAAACTTGAGGATAGCAAAACCACTGACCATTTGTTTCCTGAATGATCACATGGAGAACATTAATCCTCCAAATTTGTTCATCCACCCAATACTGTATGTAAGAAACAAATAAACTTCTATTTTATTTGTAGATTATAGGGTTTACTTGTTATAGAAAATAGCTTCTTGTATAAATAGTCTACAGTAACTAAAACAGACTGTCATCTGAAAGCTCCTAAACATTTATGATAGCTTTTTCAGATTCTCAAAGACATTAAAACACCAACCTACAGAAATTCTCACTGAAAATCAAAGAGTCAAGTATGTATAATAAGAATTATTGTATTAGTGTGCACACCAGGCCCTGGATGATCTATCCCAAGCCAGATTCATTCCTCAGTAACCTTCTCCATCTACTCCAAACCCCTGGAAAATCCAATTCTGCTTCCTTGGACATACTGTTCCCCTGCTGCCAAGTCCTTTCCCTCATCCATTGACTGACTATAAAGCTTGCACTTATTGGTCCAATGTCCCTACTCCTCATCTAAGAAGATGTGGGTGGTATTTATTTGGCCAAATGACTTCCGTGGACCAACATCAGTACTTTATAGCTCTTTCAATCTTTCTTCTAATGTGTATGTGGTTTAATAGAATAAAATACCATTTTGTATTACACAGCTTCTAGAAGGTTCTAAAATGAATAGACTAATAGGTAATTCAGTTAATTATCTTTTTGTCATCACTTCACAGAACAGTTCCTGTAAGTCAGCATTGACATTTCCTCCTGATTTAGTATCTGAGAGTGGATGCAGTAATTACTGTTCCTCCAAAATCAAAGTTGTCTGCACAGAGTTCCATCTCTTTTTTAGGACTAGGAGGCTTAAGCTGTACCCTAAGAAGTGACTGACTGTAACATGGACGCCAGCAGCTCAGCCTATTTCAACCTTGAATCCACACTATATTACCCTTCCTCATGCTCACATTTATGTCTCCAGAGGAGGGCCAGTTTCCCCTTACCAAAGTGTTTACACAGAATGGGGATCTACCATGCTAAGTTCTGGTCCAGGAGAAGCTGTTATATACAATGGGATTCCTCATTCATTTGCTTGTTTCTCCTTTAATGCCACCAAGAGAGAACATATCTAAGTATCTTTGGCTCAATTACTTTATATTGCTAAGATGGATAAGTTTATCAACTCATGTCACTTTGGGCAGGACTTTTTTGAACTTTATGGAGTTGCTTATTGGTTCATAATGTGCTTTTAAATCAATATATAGTCATCATCTGAATATATGCTTACCCCAACTATATGACAAATTTCACCATTGAAAAGTTGAGAGAATAACGGAAGTACCACCTGTATACTTATTCCTGAATCAATAATTGCGAACATTTTGTAATGTTAGTTTTATCTATAGATATGTCTTATTGTTACTATTATGTTTGCTAAATCATTTGAAGCTGAACTGCAATCATATGACATTTTAGCCTTACTACAGTCATATGCATTTTTTTCTAAACCAGGGCATTTTTCTATATAATCACAATGTCATTTTCATATCTGGGGAAATTAACTATTCTCTAAAGATATCTAATACCCAGTCTATATTTAATTTTTCTCTAATTACTGCAACATATTTGCATTGTTCTAAATATTTTCTTATAGTGTACTTTGTTTCTTTATTCCTATAATCTAATCTTGGTAAGAATATGTCAACTATAGATGACTCTGGATATTACTCCATCTGAATAGGTATGAAATATATAACTTCATGTTGACCCACCCTTTGCTAAACTGAATCACTATTCTGAAATGGTGCACACCAAATCTCTCACTATAAAAGTATGTTTCCCCCTTATAATTATCAATACTCTGGCATGATGAACTAAGACTGTTGCCAATACTCTCTGTTCAACAGCCACTATTTATGGTTTTAGCATCTTTTATTGATCCTTTGCTGATTAGTTATTTCATTGGGAATTATGAATGGTAGTGTTTCAATATTTCATTCCCTATAAATAATAAAGCTCCAAACTTATTAATCATAATCTTCTATTAATAAGAGCATTTCTTCATCCTCCAAGGAAAAATTAGTTCAGATTTTAGCTTTCCTAAAATTAAGATGCAGAACCTGGGTTATATAGTTCAGTGGTAGGGCCCTTGCCTAACATGCATGAAGTCCTGGGTTTGATACCCAACACTGAGAAAAAAATAATAATAAAAAAATAAAGTAGGGATACTTCTTAACATCAATGGCATGGTTGCTCTCAATTAAGTAGCAAAGGTAACACACTTTGGTGAAAACATTCCACTGACATTTTCTGGTCTTATCAATAAAGTGTCAACATCAAAACATTTTAGATCCTAAGAGATAAAAGCATCCACTTGAGATAAACAAGTTACCCTGACCAGATACGGTAAAGTAACAAAGTATTTTTTCAAAGCAACAGAAATGCCAATGTACATAGAAAGAGGATTGGATATATTAGTTTTAGTGATGAAAATGTGAAAGATGATGGACTTTAATAGACATAATGGATATATTAATAAAATTCATTAACAAATATACAACATCAGGTTTTGAGAGCTTTGATTCAGAGCTGAAGTATTTCATTAAGAGGAAGAGTATAAACCATTTCTACTTCAGTGAAGGTTTATTTCTCTGGTTATATTGATCGACTGAGGAAGCAAGATTCCTGACTCACATTCACCTTTCCTCCTACTCTGCCCTGACCAACAGCCTCACCTTTGCAGGTGAATACAAATACATGATGAATTTCTACAAAAAGCTGGAGCAAAACTCTTAATGTCTTTGTGTCCACCTCAGTGATATTTGTGAGTATGTAATGAGACACAATTTTCTTTGTGAACTGTGTGCATTTTTTTTTTTTTTTTTTTTTTGGCGCAAGCGTACCTGTGTTGTGCAGGAACAGGGAGACAGAAAATGAAACACAGCTTCCCTGAACAAAGTTCCCTCTTTGTGCTTGTGCATCCTACACTATTTGAAACTTTCCAGGGATTGAGTGCTCACTAAGAAAGTTCATTACAATTTATTAAATGAACAAAATATAAGGATGCCATCTTTTACATCAAGTGCAAGTTTATCTTTCTATTGCTTTTACTAATTCATTTAATATTACTCTCTGGAGCAATGCAAGTTAAATAGTTCCTCTGTAAGGCAGTTTTTCTCTTATTTTAAAAACAACTTATGCCCCTGAATTGCCCTGTATTCTCAATTTTAATCTGTGTACATAAACCCCCTCCCACAATTCCTTACAGAACATGATACCAGACTTGTCCCTGGTTCTGATGGTCTCCTTGAGCTGCACTCTAGTTGGCCAAGATCTAACTAACAATTTGATAACAGAATGGGTCTTGCACTCAAGAACTGTCCTACCAGCCCAGAGGACAGAGTGTAGACCAACAGCTGGTCACTGCTGTTCTCTGTGTTTGGCTTTTCTGTGGAACTTTGGGCTATGTTTTGCTTTGCTGGTGAAGAAAACAAAAATGACAGGCACTTGCTATTGTAAAACTCTGTGTGTTTTCCTAATGCTGCCCCATTGAATTCCTAAAACAGTGAGATGAAGTAGTGTATTAGTTTTCAATGGCTGCTATAAAAAAATCAAAATAACTTACCAGCTTAACACAACATGAAATCATTGTGCTACAGTTCTATAGATCAGGAGTTTTGCATATCTCTCACTGGGCCAACACCAAGGTATTGGAAGGACTGTGTTCATTTCTGAAGGTCCCAGGGAGGTATTTCTTTTCTTGCCCATATAAGTTGTTGTCAGGTTTCAGTTCCTTTTGTTATAGGGTCAAGGTTCCATGACCTTGCTGGTATCACCTGAGTGCCAATCCCTGCTGTGATCCATGGTTAGTGAACCCCTTTCTCCATTTTCAAACTCAGCAACAGTGGGTAAAGCCTCTCTTCACTTCAAGTCTTTCCTGGGTATATTTCACCTTATCCATCTCCAACTGACTCTTGTGCCTTCCTCTTCTGATGTTAAGGGTCTGTGTGATTAACTCAAGACCATCCAGATAATCCAGGATTATATTTCTGTTTTAAGACCAGCTGGTGAACAACTGTTTTTTCCTGCAAACTTAATCCTCCTTGAGATATCATATAACAGAACCATAGAGGTAAACCCGGGTGGGGGGTGGGGATCAAAGGGACCAAAATTCTACATAAGTTAAGTAGGTATTATGTTACCTGGAAGTAGCTGGAAGAACCTCTAGGCATATCTTCCATGGACATAGATTTCCCTCAATACCATATATTAAAAGCAAAAACTGTAAATTGTTTTATAGTAGTGATATAAGCTATGATCTCATGTTTATTAATATATTTTTCAGATTGTGGCAGAGTGGAGGGTGACCAAGTTGGGCACATCTGGAGATTACTGATTGTAATATGAGCAACAGAAAATATGATCCTATGTATCTGCTGCCCATGAGCAAAGCACCTCCCTCCCTCTCTCTCCTTCATTGTGTGTGTGTGTGTGTATGCATGTGTCTTTTTTGTGTTTTTTTTTTCCTTTGATTCATTTTACACAAATGGAGCACAGTTTTTTCATTTCTCTGATTGTACACAAAGTGGGGTCACACCATTCATGCAATCATACATGTACCTAGGGTAATATTGTCCATCTCATATCACCATGTTTCCTATCTCTATGTCCCCTCCCCTCCCTTGCCTTCCCTTTGGCTAATCCAAAGTTCCTCCACTCATCCCATGCCCCCCACCCATTATGGATTGGCATCCACTTATCAGAAAAAATATTTGGCCTTTGGTGTTTTGGGATTGGTTTACTTTGCTTAGTATGATATTCTCTAACTCCATCCATCTACATGCAAATGCCATAATTTTATTCTCTTTTATTGCTGAGTAATATTCCATTATGTATATATATATATACCACAGTTTCTTTATCCATTCATCTATTGAAGGGCATCTAAGTTGGTTCCATAGTTTGGCTATTGTGAATTATGCTGCTATAAATATTGATATGGCTGCATCACTGTAGTATACTGCTCTTGAGTCCTTAGCGTATAGACCAAGGAGTGGGATAGCTGGGTTAAATGGTAGTTCATTCCAAGTTTTCTAAGGAATCTCCATACTGTTTTCCAGATTGACTGTATCAAGTGTGTATGTCTTTTGAAGACTGATATTGTTATGTCTGCTGGGGTGGTGGGGGCTCTGGATGAGAATGGGGCTCTTCCCTGATAAGATAAAGCACAATTCAGCTCTGGAGAACGTTCTGACTGCAAGCACAGGCTCCCACTTTGCTTCTCCAAGAGCATGTTCCAACACCTACTGTCCTGGTGGGTTAGCAGGTGCACACTCATGTGGAGCTGGTAACAAAGACTTGAGGTTCATCCTGGAAATAGTCACTTGTGTGTTCATAGTTTTGAGGTGCAAATGATAGGTCTTAACAGATTGGCTCTTGGAATTTTTTTTAAATTTCTTTTGTAGTTGTAGATAGAAAGCATGCCTTTATTTTTATGAGGTGCTGAGGATCAAACCCAGTGTCTTATGCATGCAAGGCAAGTACTCTGCCACTGAGCTACAGACCCAGCCCTTGGAATTCTTGTTCATTGTTGATGGGATTGGAAAATGATGAAGCTGCTATGATAAACAGTATGGAAGTTCCTCAAAAGATTAAAAATAGAATATCCATCTGGACTAGCAATCCTACTTTTGGATATATATCCAAGAGAACTGAAACATGATCTCAAAAAGATCTCAAAAAGCATATTCATGTTCATTTCAGCATTATTCACAATAGCCAAGAGCTAGAAGCAACTCAATGTTCATAGACAGATGAATGTATAAAGAAAACATGGCACATGCATATAATGAAGTCTTACTCAACCCTAAAAGTGAAGTAAGTCCTGTCTTATGCTACAGCATGGATGAATCTTAAAAATATTATACCAAGTTAAAAAAAAAAAACATTCAGAGAAAGACATGCTGTAGGATTCCATTTACATGAGGTATACAAGATAGTCAAACCCATAAAAAAGTAGAATTGTGTAACTGAGGTTACTAGAGGGTAGGAGGAGTGGGAAATGAGGATATAGATTCAATGGATATAGATTCACTTTTTCAGGTTGACAAAGTCCTAGGAAACAGTTTCACAGCAATGTGACTGTATTTAATCCTATAACCTGTGCACTAAAATATGGTTAAGATGATAATTGTCTGTGTTTTTTTTAACTACAGTGTTTTAAAAAAAAATAAAGAATAATGTAAAATCATGAACTCTTAATTATTCAATATTCAAACTCATTTTTCCTCATCAAATTTCTTTGAAATTATCTTATGGTTTTCTACAAAAGAATGACAGATGGTCCATTCAGCAAGCTAGTGTTCTCCTTTATGAATAAAAAGTTCTACAATATAAACTCTTCATGAATATTTCCCTCAGCCATGTGAATACTTAGAATATATGTGCTACCCAATATGGACCTATTCAATAAAAAAAGGAATAAGCAGATTAACAGATGAATGGCTTAAGAAAAATGAATCTAGCTAAAGAAAATAAAAGCAACCATGTCCATGATACACAAAGGATTTGGGCAGACTTACCTGAAAGAAACTTTTTAGAGAAAATATAAAACTCATTCTGAAGAAAATGAGAAAAGTAAATACCCAAAGTTGCAGATTAAGGACATTTTCCCAAGAATAAAGTGGAGAGAAAGTATAAGCAATAGCATATACTTTCCTAGCACATCCCTTAAGAGATGAAATGAAAGAGTTGGGTGCAGGGAAGGTTGAAGAATTAGAACAGAAGACTGAAATATGTAAATTTGAAGAAGCATCCATCCATCCCAAGAAAGATGGGTGTAGAATATGGAAAGATAAAATGAATACAAAGAATTTCAGGATGGTGCCCAAAATCCAACTCAAGATTATAAATATATGGCTTCATAAGATAAAGAGAAGGGAAATGTTGATAGGGAGAAAGGTTGCATAGAAAGACAGCATTGAATGAGAGGTGAAGGGGGAGATTTGATATGTAACAAGCAGTGATGGAGACTAATGGGTTCAGAGGAATAAGGGAGGCACCAGCACAAAAGCATTGTTATAAATGCAGGAGGTCAGTGGAGTTTTATAAGGTAAATCATGTCCGTCCTGTTCACAAGCTCTCAATGGCTCCTTGCTACAAAATAAATAAATAAAGCTCAGTTTGTTTTCACTCATTCATTCTAAATGATTTAATTCACTTTAGAAAAAAAATGGGGCTAGGAATGTAGCTCAGTGATAGAACACTTACCTAGCATATGCAAAGTTCCTGGGTTCAATCACTAGCACTGTGAAAGAAAACACATGTAAAAAAACTGATAAAACATGATGATTTCTGGAATGAAATGGAGTAGAGAAAGATGAAAAAAAGTCAAAAGTTATTGTGAGGTCCCAGGCCTGAGAGACGGAAGAAAAAAAGTACTCTTTATTGGAATATTGATGAGGACTAATCTAGATGCCAGATATCAAGTGAATTCTTTTCTCTTTCCAAGAAATAATCTAAGCTTTGATTTAAGATTGAATGCAAAGGATCTACTACAATTCAGATGTCCTATTAATAATGACTATTTAACCCATCTTAGTCGATTAATTGCCTCTGATTTTGCTAACCATGACTTAACATTTAGAGGTTTATTCTTAATGTGGAAGACAGACCACCAGTGACCAGGGCTGCTTACTAAGGGCTCGATGTGTCTTTGCTGAGTAAATCATCTAAATTAATTTATTCCTTTTTTTGTTTTCATTTATTTCTGAAATACATGCTTTTTATTATTGTACTTCCTGTGGATTTAAGAGTAGCACTAAGCACTTGATTTATTAAAAGCAGTACTGCATTTCAAGGATGGATCTGTGTGCTTCACCCAGAGCCTCTTGGACAGTTTTATCACAGGTTGATGTCAAATTGAGTCCATAATTGCACTACAAAGCAAAATCTGAGAATGTCTGGATTATCCAATTCTCTGTCCAACCCTGGAAAATCAAAGATGGTGTACAGTGTTTAGGAAAGGTAATAAATTATGCTTGGAATATGACAGATTGGGGAAAATTGTACTTCTTAAGGAAGTTCATTATTTCCCAGGGAAATTAAGAAAAAAAAAGTGGACCTCTCTTTCTAGAAAGAATCAAAAACTCTGTTCATGAGGTTACTACCCTGCCTGCATTTGTGTGTGTGTATGTGTGTGTGTGTGTGTGTGTGTGTACACACTTGTGTAATAAAGGAGAAGGAATTCTACCAGAGACATTCAAGAGTATTCAAAGCTTAAACCAACTATAGAAAGACCTAGTGCAAGTCCTGAGTGTATGCATTTCAAATGGTCAAACAAGCCTCATTCATAGTGTTGCATGCTTATAATTCCAGTGGCTAGAGAGGCTGAGTCACGAGGATCAATTCCAAAGCCAGCCTCAGCAACTTAGCAAGGCCCTAAGAGACTTAGTGAGATCCTGTCTCAAAATAAAAAGGGCTGGGGATGTGGCTCAGTGGTTAAGTACCCCTGGGTTCAACCCCCAGTATTTTTTTTATTTATTTTTAGACATTGATGGACCTTTATTTCATTCATTTATATGTATGTGGTGCTGAGAATCAAATCCAGTGCCTCATGCATGCTAGGTAAGCACTCTACCACTGAGCCACATCCCTAGCCCCACCCTATGAGTTGTTTTTTTTTCTTTCTTTTTTTTTTTTTTTGTGGTGCTGGGGATTAAACCCAGTGCTTTGTGCATGTGAGGCCAGCACTGTACCAACTGAGCTATATCCCCAGCTCCCCATCGAGTCTTTTTTTTTTTTTTAGCATAGCCAGAGGTTTATCTATTTTATTTATTTTTTTCAAAGAACCAACTTTTTGTTTTGTCAATTTTTTCAATTGTTTCTTTTGATTTCATTTCTTTTTTTTCTTTTTTTTTTAAATTTTTTATTGTTGGCTGTTCAAAACATTACATAGTTCTTGATATATCATATTTCACACTTTGATTCAAGTGGGTTATGAGCTCCCATTTTTACCCCATGTACAGATTGCAGAATCACATCAGTTACACATCCATTGATTTACATATTGCCATACTAGTGTCTGTTGTGTTCTGCTGCCTTTCCTATCCTCTACTATCCCCCCTCCCCTCCCCTCCCCTCCCCTCTTCTCTCTCTGCCCCCTCTACTGACATTCATTTGTCCCCCTTGTATTATTTTTCCCTTTCCCCTCACTTCCTCTTGTATGTACTTTTGTATAACTCTGAGGGTCTCCTTCCATTTCCATGCAATTTCCCTTCTCTCTCCCTTTCCCTCCCACCTCTCATCCCTGTTTAATGTTAATCTTCTTCTCATGCTCTTCGACCCTACTCTGTTCTTAGTTACTCTCCTTATATCAAAGAAGACATTTGGCATTTGTTTTTTAGGGATTGGCTAGCTTCACTTAGCATAATCTGCTCTAATGCCATCCATTTCCCTGTAAATTCTATGATTTTGTCATTTTTTAATGCAGAGTAATACTCCATTGTGTATAAATGCCACATTTTTTTAATCCATTCATCTATTGAAGGGCATCTAGGTTGGTTCCACAGTCTTGCTATTGTGAATTGTGCTGCTATGAACATCGATGTAGCAGTGTCCCTGTAGCATGCTCTTTTTAGGTCTTTAGGGAATAGACCGAGAAGGGGAATAGCTGGGTCAAATGGTGGCTCCATTCCCAGCTTTCCAAGAAATCTCCATACTGCTTTCCAAATTGGCTGCACCAATTTGCAGTCCCACCAGCAATGTACAAGTGTACCCTTTTCCCCACATCCTCGCCAGCACTTTCAACCCCCAGTATTAAAAAAAAAAATCAAAAGGTCAGAGTTTACTCACTTACCCACATGTCAGTTTCTAAACCAATGGAGATATTGGTGTTCAGGAGATAGAGTACAAGCTGCTAGTCCCCTTGTTGTAAATGAAGCCAGTAGTTTGAAGATGTACCCAGAGCCAGCTTCCAAATACGTTAGGTTGATTTACCAGGTTAGTCAAATATAGAGCAGAACAGAGCACTGGCCCCTATAGGAAGAAGGGAAGGCATAGAGGAGCTGTGAATGCCTAGATCCTTCCTCCTCACTTTTCAGGGAGAAAGAATAAGAGATGAGATAAGAGTTTAAGAAAATTCCTCATCACGGAATGAAAAAAAAAATTGTTTCCCTCCAATATGAATGATACATTAATCAGGTAAAAGGAAATGTAGCACAAACAGATACACTCCCTCGTGTGTATGCTCTGCATATTATATAAACTGTGTTAATATGGCAGAGTAGTAGAGTGGACACCTGTCCAGAGTCAGCACCATTCTAAGCAAGTGCAAAGTTATTTGCTCATATCATATAAACCAGGCAGAACAGGAGTGGATGCCCTGAGCCTTTGGTATTTGAAATCATGTTCTTTATTTGTGTATTTTATTACTCATTTGCAACCCGATTCCCTACCCAGAGTAAAAGCTATATGGGTGCAGGGACTCTTTGCTGCTGAATCCCAGTGCATGGAGCTGAGCCTGGTGCTGGGTGCTCTGCAAATATTTATTGACAACACAAATACCGAGGCAACAGTCATGCATCTAGATAGCACTTCATTTACAAAAGTCTCACCCTAGGTCATCAATAAATCTTTGATATGACAACATTTCTTTCCCTCTGTCATTTAATTTTTATCAGCTAAACTCCACCAGTATCACTCTTGACCTTATATGCCATCCAGTACCTAGGAAATATGCAACTCCAACTTTTATTGCTTCCTTATTCTCTGAAATTTGGTGTGTAGGGGGATGTGGACCAGCGCTCATGAGACCTCACCGCAACCTTACTCTCTGGCTCAGTCTACATTAGAATCATAAAATTCTTTTCAGAGAATTTTACTAGCCTGCCCTTTGAAGCAGAATGCTGACAACTAAGTCTTAACACATTTCTAATGATATAGATACTCATTTTTTGTGCTGATAATGGAGACATTCAAAATAAGACCTGATTTCCAATATTTAAATTTATCTTTTAGGTCACCTTTAGAGCTTAATATTTCAAAATTATTTTCTTATACTCCATTCCCTAGACCTGATTTCCAATATTTAAATTTATCTGTTAGGTCACCTTTAGAGCTTAATATTTCAAAATTATTTTCTTATACTCCCTAATAACGTGTAAGAGAACAGAGAAAGAAAATTTTAAAATTTTAAATTGCAAAGCAAAAGCCTGGCTAATCTTTTGAAAGGCTGCAATGTCATATAATTCACTTACAAAGCAATGCTGACATTTTAAAAACAGATAAAATTAAATAAGCTCATTTTATTGTGTTATCTCTTAAGATCTCCTGAGTTATTCATATTTCAAATGTCAAACACATTGGGCAAATCCCATCAAAACAGGAGCTAATGCTCTTTTAACCTACTGAGCACTAGGTTTACACATTTATCGTATTTTGGAGCAAATATCAACATTACTTATTACTCCTTCAGTTTAACTCAAAGTTATGTTGAAGTCAATAGTCTATTACATTCACAGCATCTTTGCACATACAGAAATTATGCATACTCTGCAGACAGAAACGAACAGTAATGAGGACAAGCATAGATGGAGTGAAATATGCAGCTTTCACAAAATATGTTGCTTTCACAATCTTGTATTAGGAAAAAAAAATGGTTGCTGGTTTTCTAAATGATGATTCTTAAACTTTATGCATGGTAGAAACCTAGAGGAAAAACAACAAGAAGAGACATCAGCAAATATCCTTTTCTTCCCTTTTATAATGCTGTTAACCATCCCTGCCACACTTTGCCTTATGAGACTTTGTCTGTCCAGGCACCTGTCAGTCAATGGTGTCTGCTTTGTACATTAGTTACTTTCTCCTGCCCCACAGGAACAGACCCAGAACCCTTTCACTCTCTCTAGAGAAGATTTTTCCATTTCCCCAGTTCACAGAGTAGGCAATGAGCCCAGCCTTGGCCCTCCTTAGTTAACATTTTAGTTTTCATTTTGGTGCCACTGCTTCTCTTATGACCCTTTCCCCCGTGGAAATCTTAAATCTTAAATCTTAAATCTCTTCAGCTCATCTGCCTAAGACCTAACTCTCAGGGAAGATAAGTGCTAAGGCAGGATGTGATGACTAACTCAGATAAATACTCCTTGAAGGAGACCTCTTGGATAAACACAGAGATAAGTCAGCAAAGCATATACAAATATTTTCTTTTCAGCATCAAATTCAAATTTCGTTAATAAATAAATTTGGGTTTTATCTTTAATTTTTAAGAACCAAACTTGAAAATCTGTAAATATATAGGTAAGTAATATTTTATCAAATTTTCTCTCCCCCATCCTCCCCGCCCCAGTACTGGGTCTTGTCTTGTGCACCCTAGGCAAGCACTCTACTTCTGAGCTATATTCCCAGCCCTTTTTATTTTTTTCTTTCATTTTCAGCAGGGTCTGTGGCTAGGTTGCCCAGGCTGGCCTTAAATTTTCAATCCCTTGGCCTCATCCCGGAAATACAGGTATGCACCACCATGCCCAACTAAAAGTCTCTCTCAATAATTGTTGAATTTATTCTTTCCTAGTCAAATGCTGATTTCTTTTATAACAATTTTGATATCAAAGAGATGGCTCAGCCCCTCTAATACTTGAAGGTGGGTTAACAGATTATGTGAGTGCTGCCCCTGACCTGCACAGGTAGCTGAACTTAAGGTTTTTCACGTGAATTTCCTGGGACACCAAATAAAACACAGACACACACTTTAACTTTAAAAGCTTCAGGAAGGCTCCTCCATCCTCTGCCTTAAGCTCCACAAATGGGAGAGCGAGTTCTGAAGGTGGCTTTTATTGGGGGGACCCTCATTCTTAGAAAGTTCCATCCAAAAAAGGTCAGGAAGGGTAGGGGTACAAAAGACATGTGAATGTAATTCGACCCAAAGGGCTGCAGCACAACATGCCTGAAGACACATCCTCAACCTCCGGGACTGGGGCAATGTCCAGGTCACTACGAGATGTAGTGATGGTCAGAGCCTCTCCACTCCAGGAAGGAGAATACGAATCATTCAGAGTGGCCGCCTCCCACATGTGGGTATATTCACAATATGCTAAAAATATTTGGTATTTTTCCCCGCTGTTATTCTTGTCTCTTTCAAAAAGAAAAGAAAGCAAAAGCAATGTTATGTGCCAAAGGATCTATTTTCCATCTCCAACTATGTAATAACATAGAAATCCCACTAATAGTCTAAATAAGTATCATCTGTCAAAGTGAACATTATACACAAAGCAACATTGCCATATTACACTGCATGTAGTAAGAAAATTTGAGATTTGTTAGCTTTAAAGAATGTTCTAATTTGGTTATACTTCAAAAATCCATTTACATATGTAACTAAAACAAGTAATAATGTTGTTTTTCAATTTTTAAAATTTGTTTTAATTAGTTATACATCACAGTAGAATGCATTTATGGGGCACTCATTTGATATGTTATACATAAAATGGGGTATAATTTCTCACTTTTCTGATTGTACATGTTGGAGAATAACATCGGTCATTCAGTCATATATGTACATAAGGTAATAATGTCTTTTTCATTCTACTATTTCCTTCCTATCCTCATATCCTCTGCGCTCTTTTCACTCCCTTCCACCTAATCTAAAGCAACTGTATACTTCCCTAGTGCCCCCCCACCCCTGGCTTATTGTGAATTAGCAACCGCATATCAGAGAAAACATTCAGCCTTTGGTTTTTTTGGAATTGGCTTATTTCGCTTAACGTGCTATTCAACAACTCCATCCATTTACTGGCATATGCCATTATTTTATTCCTCTTTAAAGCTGAGTAATAATCCATCAAATATATATACCATGTTTTCTTTATCCATTCGCCTGTTGAAGGGCACCTAGTTTCCATCTTTAGCGCTACCTTTCGTGATGGCATCTTAATTTGAATTAATTTAAAATTTACCACTAAAAATACATGACCTTTGTCCATGATGATTTATAACTATAAATCATATTTTTTCTTATTTCAATTGCCATTCTTTACATATTTTGTATAAACATACCTGCTCCTTCATGGAAGGAAAAAGGTTATAATGATCAAAAGGCTTGTGTTTATTAAAGAACCTTCACTCATCCACATATAAGTTCTCACCAGATGATTTGTACACATCTCAAGAGCAGTTCAGGATTGAGAAGGTGTCAGATTGATAGAGTGCTTACCTAGCATGCATAAAGCCCTAGGTGCAATCCCCAGCACAGCAAAAGAGAACAGTTCTGTTTGTCTCCAAATCTATTTATAAGTTACACTTACAATAACTATGTAAATAAATAAAATATCACATAATCTAAGAATTCTGAGAGTTAAAAGACAGATATTTCTAATGAAATTGTGAATGCACTGGAAAGAATAAACAAATGAAAGACACATTAAACAATTTGGTCTGGAGAAGACCTTCTCAAAGTTTGGAGGGAAAAAGAAATCATAAAAGAAACAAACAAACAAAAATTTTCTTTTAAATTCAGCTTGAATGCAGAAGCATATTCATCTTTTAAAAAATTATTCATCTTTTAAAAAGTTAAATTGAATGAAGATGCTTGTCACCCTGATTTGATTGTTGCAAATACATTTATACATGTATTAATTCTATATGTGCATAAAAACATATAAATACATTCTAAACATGTATTTGTAATACAAGTATATTGTATACATGTACAGAATTACCATAATCTACCCTATAAAGATGTATAAATATATGTCACAGTAAAAAATAATAAAATTGAAATTGAGTGATACAGAACCCTAAGCCTCTGCAAAAAGATCAGAAACTAAAACCACAAAGTTGTACCCTAAGTATTGGCTTGGCCATACATCAAAGATTGGAAAGAAGTTCCTTTTTTTGTATACAATTTAAATAAAATGTTTAAGATATATGTGCATGCTTATTCTGTGCAGGTCTCATTCTGTGAAAAAGAAAAAGGACATCTCAGAGGGAGGGTTATGACATGTTCAGGGATAAGATGTATGTGATGTCCTTAGAGAAATGTAGATAGTGAAATACAATTTTGAATAATACACTAAAAGTTTTAGGAGCAGAAGTTCTATCAGGGAATACCAGCTATGTTATGTAGAATTTGAATGTTTGCCTAAGGATAATTTTTGTAATAAAAAAATTAAAGCAGCTAAAGCCAGACATGGTGGTGCACACCTGTAATCCCAGCAATTCTGGAGGTGGAACAGAAAGATCTTAAGTTTGAGGCCACTCTCAGCAATTTCATGAGACCCTCAGTAACTTAGTGAGACCCTATCTCAAAAAAAAAAAAAAAAAAAAATACAATGGGGATGTGGCTCAGTGTTAAAACACTCCTGGGGTCAATTCTCAGTTTTTTTAAAAAAACAACTACATAGTTTTGATATTTTGGGGGGGGAAAGGCCGGTGAAAGGGGGTAGAGGGGTCGCATCAGGAAATAAGAACAGAGAAGTTCTCATTGGCTAAGTAGCAATTGTTGGAAGGAATGGAAAGAACAAGAAAAAGACAAGGTTTGCTGAGTTGCTGGACATGAATTGAGGATAAGAGACATCAATTCTTTGCTATTGAAGAATGAGGATACCACAGAAGAACAAGTTAGGCTGTCTGGCGCTGAGGTTGCATGCTCAGAGGTTGAGTAACATGGAGACTCAAAATTGCCCTCAGCACTCAGCAATGTGAAAATATGAATTGAAATATCAATTGACCTGAGGAAATGGAAGGAGTAGATGTGAATAACTCACTTGAGAAGCTCAGCCATGAAGAAAGTGAAGAGATACAACAGTAAGGGAAGAGGAATGTGGGGCCCAGGGAGAATTTTAGGTCACATCAGGGCGGGCTTGGATCTCTATGGGAAGCTCAAGTTCAGAGTAGGAACTAAGATACAAACTAGAGAGAACTGAAGATGACATGGGAGTCACTGGAATGAAAGCCAGAGCTTCTCAAGGACATGCCTTCTATAGGAGAAGGCACATTTTCTGCATTGTATCAGGAGGTTAGAAGGCAGAGAATGGAACAAGGAAGACTTTTGACTCCATCTGGAATGCCATCTGAAAGCTTTGGTTTTCGCATTAAAGTAAAGGACACTGTTGTCCTGGGACAGTAGAAGGGAAAAATATTGTAGGTTTGGAGAAAGTTAAGAAGGAGTTGCATATATTAAATCCTACGATTACAGGAATGAGATCTCAACCAATGCTAGCAAATACTAGTTGATGTTACTAACAGCACAATTGGAGAATTTCCTCCAGAAACCCTCTGCCGCTTCTATACAGATGGATGTGTGTACCTAGGTTCCTTCAAGGTTAGGGTTTTACAGGTAGATAAGGGAGGAAAAGTGAGGCAACAGAGGTGGAAATATTTACAAGAAGGAGTTCATGAAAGTCAATTGCACAATGTAAGCTAGACAAAGAAGAGTTCTAAGAAGAGGAGGTCTAATGGACAGAAAGCTGTGGGATTAATGAATTTGAAAGGTTGTTGCTGTATCAGTATTTAATATGTGAGTGGAAATGATAGGAAACTATGATTGGGATGATTTTGTCTAAGATTTCAGAGATGGATTTATTTCTAGTGATGACACAGCCTAAGACACAACCCATAGTAATAGTACAGCTATAGATAGGTCATTCAAAATGGATGGTCTAGGAACTGAAGCTAGGGTGTGGAGGTGCCCTCATGGATTTTGAAATCCTCTGAGATGACAGCATGAGTTTGAGTGGAAAAGAAGGGACAAGAAGTTGGAGTTAATGAAGAAATGTGAACAGGATTTTGATTGTTAAAAGGGAAAGGAAGCTTATGTAAATGAATGTGTGAGGCTCAAAGAGGCAGAATCTTTGTAATTTAAATTATTTTTTTTGGAGAGAAAATGGATGTTTAATACCTGGAAATGACTGTGAAGTGGGACAGGAGCTGAGAGATTGTGTGGGGGAGGCAAGGCAACATCTTAGCAACCAGGATGTGAGGAAAGAAAGACCAGCCCTTCTTGAGAAGTCTTTAGGAGAAATGTTATCAGAAAAGAGCTGATTTGCATGGGAAGGTGCAGAGAGGATTATGCTGAAACTCTTAAAGATGTAGAGACATTTAATGATGGAAGAGTGAAAGTTGCTTGTTCAAGACCATACAGCTAGTAAGTGGCTATACCAAAATTCAAACCCAAGTGTGTCTGCCCCCAGAGCTGAGTCATGCTGCTTATCAGAGAGAAAATTCACCCAAATCAGTGAGTTGAAAGTTGGATGAGAGGAAACACATTTCCAAAATTCCTTCATTCATCTCTTTTATTCTTGACAATTTCAAGGGCATTACAATTGTTACAGTGGCATTATATCAGAAAATATAACAGAAAAGAGAATAGCTATGCACTCCAAGAAAATGCAGTCTTTAGGAGCTCCACTTAACTTCAGAAACTCAGTGTGAATGCAACAACTCAGGTGAATCTTTTGAAGCTGGCAGAGATGTTATATCAATTGAGGCTGCAATGCTATTTTAGAGCTTAGGAGGCACTTTTTAATAAACTGTGTTGTTGCACTAAAATGCCTTCCACAAGAAGCTATTTAGAGTGAAAATGACAACGGGGAAGATCAAATTCTCATTAAAGTTGATTATTCTGGCTGAAGGAGTATGCAAAATATCTTGAAGGCATGTGCACTATGCTTAATGCATATCATTCAGTATTCATTATCTTAAATATTGCATATAATTGATGAAACATTTCCTACATTGAAACATTCTATCCCTAAATTCCTCTGAATAAAATATGATTCCAGATCTAATATTCTGCCCAAATTCATGCCTCTTCACTATGCAAAATGGTACAGCACAAGGTCAAGGGATCTAAGAACTGAATACCGGCTATAACTCTTTCAATCTTGGACTATAAAAATCCCTGAAATTATTGAGGAATTATTCTTATATCTAGTGAACCTGGTCAATTCCAGATCAAAAAATTCTTGTAGCATGAAATGATTGGGCAGTTTCTTAGAGCAATGGGTCATTGCAACTCTTCTTTTCCCCAAAATCTATTTTGAAAAAAAGTGTAGTGATTATTTTTCTGTCCGCAGATATATATATATATATATATATATATATATATATATATATTCTTCTGATCCATAATCTTCTTTTCCCAGTGATCCACATTATCTTTATTTCCCTAAAATGACATTCAAGAAAAATATTTTCCCTGACTCTGTTTCATCTGCCCACCAATTTCATGTTTTTTTTAATTTTTATTTTTTAATTTCACCTCTCCCTTTCGCTTAACAATGCAATAGTGCAAAGAACAAAAATCCACATGCCCACCTGACTATGATCATTTTGGATTGGTCAAGGGCTTGACACCTGACCTCAATCAGACCAATCAGAGTCCTCTAGGGATTTCAGATCTGCTTGGGCACTGATATGTAAAACTCAAATCCTTTCATTATCTTATTTCCTGCCATAGTGGATCGAAGAAGTAATGGAAGGTGATCTGTAAGGCAGGAAAGCAGAATCAAACCTGCATAATTGTGTTTTTAATTATGCTGTTGCTTAAGAAAGCAGAGCGGAAGATATAGAATAAGCTCCCATGTCTTTATGCACCAATTATTCCTAAAATCCATCTGTATTCCTGACCCAGATTTTTGTGAGACACCCCAGTATGTTTGCATATGCCTTTCTTATTTTCCCAAAGCTACTGATTTTGCTCTCCAACTAAACAAACAAAATGCTAAGCATTTAAGAAGTTATTGCAACTACAATATCTCTTTGAAGTGCTTATGAATACTTTTTGATGCTGAAAGCATCTGTATGTTCCACATGAACAAAAATTTTGAAAGGATTTGCCCCAACCACAACTTTTCAAATAAAATAAAAATGAAGTTTAATGTTTGTTGTGAGGTGTGACGTACTAAGCATTATACTATGTATACTGCAAGCATTGTTGCATTCAATCTTTATACAGTACATGTAGTACTCGTAAGAAAATTAAAGCTCAGAGAGGTCACATGGGTTGGATAGAGATCTACCATTTAGGTCCACCTTCAAGAAAAGACTCACCTCAGTTTTGGAGAAGACTTTTCAACAGGTAGTCTTCATCTGTTAGGCACTTTAGAAACAGCCTCATGTGTGCAGAGATATTTCCCCTAAAATTACACACCTCCAATTTTGCAGCCTGTATCCAATGACTGAGTGACAGATAAAAAGGTTCATCATCGGAAATCTGCAGGAACACTCCAGTTCCAGAACTTCTAATACGGTCTGCTGAGGTTAGGAGATATACTTTGCTGTATTGATGCAGAATATACTGATGGATGATATAACATGGTTCAATCTCAATCCCAAATAAAAAATATCAATCGTTTGCCATAATTGCTTTATTAATGCTTTCTCAGTGCTAAAATCGATTGGAAAAAAAAAAAGAAGCAGCAAAGTAGGTTAAAAATTTCAGAATTTCCCACTTATAATCTTGATTATTTTCCTCTTCATAGGAAATTAGTGTTCAGCTTTTTAGAGCAAATAAATTCACAAACCACTCACTCAACCCATCTTCAATCTTTAGGGGTTACTTAGAAATGTCCTTTCTCTGTGTATAAAAATTATTGAAAGTCCTTCCCAAGAATTTAACCCAGATGGAAAACAAAATTATTTCAAAGACTCACTTGCGATTTTGACCACAAACTGACGGACATTAAAGAGTTAATGGGTAGGCTGCTGTTAATGAATCCCATCTCTTATTCCCTGGTGGACCTGGAGGGAACTGAGAGTTGGCACAAGAACAAAGGTGAACAAACACAGCTCTGAGCAATGGAGCCCCCGCCTCCACTGTGGGGGAGGCCAGCTGGGAAGATTTTATCCCAATTAGGAAAATGTTTTTCTTCCTTAGTGTGGATTAGACCATGAGAAGCACTGCTTGTTCTTAGATGCATGAGAGTTGTTTAATGTGACACTTACATCCTGGATGACCCTGAAGGATGAAAGGACACGCCTCCCCCAAAGGAGACTGAACTGGATTGCAAAGGTCTACCTTGGAGTTATGTGCTCACTTGGCGCTGCTT
The DNA here is from genome assembly GCF_047511675.1 of Marmota flaviventris. Taxonomy (NCBI): domain Eukaryota; kingdom Metazoa; phylum Chordata; class Mammalia; order Rodentia; family Sciuridae; genus Marmota; species Marmota flaviventris. The sequence continues at coordinate 73,882,860 of NC_092512.1, forward strand.
CAGCCCATCAGAAGCTTCCTGGTGAATGAACCCACTACCTGCCCACCACCCGGCACCCATTGTGTTCTCTCCTTCCTTCTTCTCCCCACACTGACACCCAGGTGGTCTCTAGTCAGGATGATCCAGACCTCAGGAGATCTATGGTTGAGCGACAACCTACCTTTGTTGCTGAGGGATGGGGAGATGCAAGGGAAATGGAACTTATGAAAGAAAGTATGGGACTTCTGGAACAGGAGTCATACTGGAGAAGGGGGATGGCTGAGAAGGGAACAGATGGGACAGCAATGCCACTCCCTGGAGTAAAGCCAAACTTTCTTATTGTGTTTTATCTTTGAACTATGAATGTATTTATAATGAATATATAGTTTTTAAAAAGAACACATTTTTCTAAATCCTAAATCCTTTTAGTTAGCTTCTTGAATCCTGTACAACTGGCCATCATGGGGCCTTTGATAGTGACCAAGTGGAGGGCCTAGGCAGAGAGGACAGAGGTGTGGGAGGCCTGCCTCCCAGTGTTGCAGGCCACTGTCTGGAAATCAGCAGCATCCTCTTCAGGTGGCTGGTCTCCAGGAGCTCTGGGCCATGGTTTTTGGTGAAAAAGAAAAAAATAAATGAGGATGGGGTGAGAAAAAAAGTATCCAGGTAACATTTCAAAACAGGTCTGAGACAATTTTTCTTTTGCAAATAGATTGCAAGCAGATGACCCTCCATGGTTTGGGCAGTCAGCTGCTACTCTCTGGGCTCCTTGTCCTGGAAGACTGTTCAGCACCTTGGCAAACGTATCAAGTGTTAAATTCCTGTTGTATTTTATTTAGTGGCTGCATCCCTGTACTTTGTGGGTGTGTGTGTGTGTGTGTGTGTGTGTGTGTGTGTGTATTTAAATTTGTTGCTGACATTCAAAAATCAGGAGATCTCCATAAAAATGCAATTTTTTAGCTTATCTAAATCTAGTATTACCAAATCTGAACTTTAGAACACCATCACCCAGACATAAGTAGCTGCTTCTGTCTGTAGAAGGGAAAATCACTCTTGGACTCTCTTCCATTGTGTGTGTCCTCTCTAATGAGGGAGAAGTTGAGTAGTCCATGCGAACACTTTTAGTTTTTGCAATTTGCTGATTCATTTCTGTGATTTAAAGAAAAGGACATTTGGTTTGCAACTAAGACCATAAATTTCAAACATTCGCTCTCACAAAAAGAAAGAAAGGAAGGGAGGAAGAATGGCAGGAAGAAAGAAAATAAGCAAGCAAGCAGGCCCATTTTTTACAATGTAAACTAATGCAAATTTGAGGTGCAAAATTGGCAAAAGCAGTAAGAACTTTGGAGGGAAAGCAATTTCCAACACGCTGACAGAGCATCAGAATCCAAGGACTTTGAGGTAAATATCTTCTACTGTAGCCACAAATGTTCTCATTTATAAATATGGAGAGAGAAAAAAAAAGACTATTTCCTGATATTATTCTCCTACATATTACATTTCTGGCTGAGGCAAGATATCAGCAAGTTAAGTTATACAATCCAAAGCAGACCTATTTCATTCAGCTAAACTTATCTTTCCGAAAACATTTAGATTGTACACAGTAACAAACTGAAATAAAATTATATTGCACATGTCCCTACTAACTGTAAAATTTAAAATACCCAAACCTACAGTTAATATGCATGAATTTTGAAGATACATTTTGTAAACATATTTTAGGAAAGTATCATCATAGAGTATATTCTCTGCATGATTTCTTCAAATGCCTTCAAAAGGGAATTTCTTCTGCTTTTGGTTTATCTGGTGAATATGTGAAATACATTGCATTTTAATTATGTTGGTCTTTCCCATGAAATTATACATAAGTACTTCCCAGACATCTTCTCAAGTTTGGTCTCCCCAGCAGTCCTTAATAGAAAAAGTAGTTATTTAGAGAATAGCCAGCCAAAAATAAATTATTCTTATTTGAGAAAATCTGCATAACAAAAATGATCACATATGTGCTATCTCAGTATCTGAGTGTAATTACAGTATATAGGGACTTCTTAAGGAATTTCCTTACCTAGATCAACTCTCAGATTCTAGATGCTCAACAAATTCAGAAAGGATGGATAAGTCAAAACTAATGGATTAACCTAGCTCTATATTCCCGTTCTGGTCATTATGAGGACGCTGCTAGCATTGAATATAATTGAAAACAAAACATCTAGCCTCAAAAAGAATTGAAATGCATGCGGAAGAGGCACGTGGCAAAACTGCCCACCCACATGCTATCCCTTCACCCACTGCCCACTTCCAGTTGGAGCATTCTTCTCATTCCTTCACTTTCTACTCCTTGGAGAATGCAAAGGCACATCTGCTATTGGTCTACGTGTTTTACACATCTGCCACTTGTTTTATGACTTCGACTCTTTATTTTCCTGGTCTTCCATTTATACGTCTGTTCAATGAAAAATGTTAATCCTGTAGTATTTTTCTGAGAATCCATTTATTCATCTAACATATATTATTGAGAATATACTGAGTGCCGAAAATATGGCAGAGGCAAAATGTGCACATTCCTGTGCTTAAATTGCTTATTTTCTAGGGAAGAAAATGTAAGTAGCATAATATGATATAATGCAATGTAGTATTTTCATATACTAAATATTACATAAGGTAGAAATAGCTAACATAAAAAGATAAAACAAAGGAAAAGGATAGAGAACCACAAATCAGTAGTCTATTTGTTATATTTTTATTAGTGCATTATAGCTAAACATCATAGTGGCCAAAACCTTAAAGCTAAGGACAAAATTAGAATAGACCCTTGCTAGCAATCTTAAAAAATGTTTCCTCATAAACAAGGTTGAATGCTAGTATTTAAAAAAAAAATATTCAGAAATAATTATGGACTTAAAAGTGGCAAACAAGAGTTTCCATACACACTTCATCCACCTTTCTCTAATACTAGCTATCTTGCATAATCATAGTGTAATTACCAAATTCTCAAAATCAATATCAGACAATACTCATAACTAAACTTAAAACCAGACCTTGTTAAAGATTCACCTGTTTTCCCACAAATGTGCTTTTCTATTCCAGAATTCAATCCAATCTGTGAGAAAAAGCTTTGTATTTTCACCCACTTATTTATTTATATCAACAGAGAATCATGGACCTGTCATGTTCTGAGTCATACTTCACATTAACATTATTTTATTGCTAAAACCTACATTTTAGTTTGGTTCATTGGAACTTCTTTTTAATTGGCTTCTGCTTGGATTGTTCCAACAAACTCTCCAGCCCCTTTTTTCTTTTCGAGTATATTCTTACTTTCACTACACCAAGGAACTATGATTCCTTTTAACAAATAATATATAGAGTAATTTAACACTTTTTGGAGGGATTAACAAAATAGAGAATTTCTACAATGTATTTATTGTCCATAACTTGTAGTATAGATTCTAAAATAATTAGACTTGTGAACAAGAACAATATGATCCACAATCGAGAGAGAAAGAGAAAAAGAATTTACTAGAAATAGTCTGACAAAACAACAGATATTGAAATTACTTGACAAAGACTTAATTTAAAAAACTTGAATACATATGAAAAAGAATCTAGGAAAAGAATGTTATAAGATTAAAGAGATGGAAAACTTCAAGAAACATGGAAACTAAAAAAAAAATAGAATTCTAGAACTGAAAAATATAATACCTAAAAATCAAACAAGCTGTGAAACAGCAGGTAGAACATCATTTAATATATTTTGACATTGTTGCCATATTTGCTTTAAGTTTATATTAAAAAGACATAAAAGTTTAATGATGCATTTTATTATGGTTTGGATAAGAGGTGTCCCCCAAGCTCATGTGGAGACCATGCCACAATGTACAGAGATGGAATGATTGTGTTATCAGAGCTGTAACCCAATTAATGGCTTAATTCACTGATAGGGCTTACCTGAGTAGTAGTTGTAGGCAGGTAGTGTATGACTGGAGGAGGGGGTCATAGGGGGGCATGCCTTTGGGTATTTTTGTCCCTGGTGAATGGAGGTCTCTCTCATGGCTTTCTGTTTGCCATATCCTGAGCTGCTTTCCTCCACCATGCCTTCTACCATGATGTTTGGCCTTACCTATAGCCCAGAGCAATGGAGCTGGCTGGCTGGCTATGGACTGAACCTCTGAAACTATCAGCAGCAAATAACTTCCTCCTCTAAAATTTTTCTTGCCAGGTTTTTTTGATCACCGTGGTGAAAGGCTGATTAAAACACATTTCAATGCTTCTCTACAATTTTCTCTGATTTGATTCCCTTTCTTCCCCTCTGGATCTTATCATAATCATTATGAGTTTGGAATTTATTCTTAACACAGTGATTTTACATTATTCTACAAATAAATAAACAGTATAGTTTTTTTAAAAGAAATGTGTTCTAAAATTTGAATATTTAAACTTAATGCCTTATTTTTTTAATTTACCCATATTGGTATTTCTATTTCATAAATGGTTATATAGTATTTCATTTCTGAATGAACCACAGTTTAGTTATATATTATTCTTTTGGTCTTCATATTGTTTTCAGCTGTTAATATTAATAAATAATGCTGCCACAAACATTCTCAAGTATTTCTATGTGAGCACATATGAGAGACTTTCCCTATAATATATTTCTACAACTGAATTTCTTGATTTATGGTTTGGGCATTTTAAACCTAACATTATGTAGTTAAATTTTGCTCCAATGTGGTTGCATGCATTTATGTGATCAAAAATATTGTATGAGTGCTCACTTGTCTACATACTTGCCAAAACTTGGTATTATTTCCCTTTTAAATTGACAATGTGATGAGTATCTGATTCTACTACATGTTTCAGTTTGCATTCTCTTGGTGGGTGGTGTGATTGTGACATAGTCTTGCTGATTTAAAACACCTTTCCCTTCTTTTAATTACCTATTTACCACCTCTGTCAATTTTCTACTGGATGATTTTTATATATCTGATTGGCATGTAAAATTCTTTAAAATTTTGAATTATATTTGGAGCCAGTTATGAACTTTCCATCTATATTATATTTTCTCAAATATTTTCTTCTAGAATAGTTGAGTCTTTAATACATCTTCAACTTACTTTTGTACCTGTAGCTTTGATTTCTTATGTGAATGTGTTAGTTAGCTTTTTTATTATTGTGATAAAATATCCAGTATAAACTACTTAAAGAAGGAAAGATTTATTTTGGCTCCCAGTTTTAGAGGTTTCAGTCCCATGATTGACTGGCTTCATTACAGGAACATCATGGTGGAAGGATATGGTGGAACAAACTGCTCATCTCATGGTGGTTAGAAAACAGAGAGAGCAAGAGGCCAGAGACAAGATAAGAGACCCCAGGGGCATGCACCCAAGGACCTACTCCCTCCAATACGTTCTAACTCCCACAATTTTCGTGATCCCCCAACAGCCCATGCAGATTATGAATTCATCAATGTGTTAATCCACTGATGAGGTTAGCAACCTCATGATATGATCACTTTCCCAAGAACCCCAACTCTGAGCCATGCTGGACTGGTGACCAAACCTTCAACATACTTCTGGAGACATTCCAGATCCAAACCATAAGAATGGATAAACAATCTTTCCAGAGCCATTGATGTAATAGTCCTTCCTTTCCCCACCAATTCTTTTTTTAGTTGGTGAATTATAATCATCCATAATGGTGAGATTCATTGTTACATATTTGCACATACACAAAACAATATAATTTGGTCAGTTTCATTCCCTAGTACCTTCCATTTGCCTCCCCTCCTCTCCCCTCCTGGTCTCCTTCCTCTACTCTCCTGGTCTCCATGCTATTTTAGTAAGATCCTCCCACCAGTTCCCCCTTTTTTGTCTCTCTAGTTTCCACATATGAGAGAAAACATACAACCATATAAACATAGTTTGGTTTATTTTACTTAACATTCCATCCATTTTTCTTCAAATGATATGATTTTTTTTCTACTTTATGAGTCAGTAAGACTCCGTTGTGTATATATACTACATTTTTTATCCATTGATCTATTGATGGACATATAGGCTGATTCCATAATTTGGCTATTGTGAGTTACGCTACTATAAACACGAGTATGCACATATCACTATAGTACGCTGACATTAATTCTTTAAGATAAATACCAAGGAGTGGTAGAATTCTCACGCTGATTCTTAATGACACATCTGTTTTCACATAGCATGAGTCTGTTTCTGGACTCTTTCTGTTCTGTTTGTCTCCCTATTTGTCTCTATAGCTAGAGACAAATTAAATTGCTGAAGCTTTACAAATTAGTCTTATATGAAAACTCTCTCAACTTGTTTTCCCTTCTTAAAGATAAACACTATATTGATCTAAAATTTACATAAAATTCTGTACAAACTTAATGTATAAATCTCACTAAATTTAGGATTAAGGTGGTATTGTACCCACTTTAACTCTTGACTGTATTCTTCTATGTGACTTTTAGTATCAGCTTTGCAATTTCCACAAAAGAAATTTTACAAGAATTTTAAAAACAAATTTGCATTGAGCAATAATCTATAAGATTAATTTGGGGAAATTAATATTTTTGTTCCAGAGCCTTCTTAGCCATGAAACTGTTACAGTTCATCATTTATTCAAATTTTCTTTTATTTCCTTCTGTAATGCTTTAATTTTTATTAGAGTTCTTATAAATATTTTTATTAGATTGATTTCTAGAAACCATATGTTTCTGTTGCTAATGTAAATGTGATAATTTTTTATTATATTTTATAATTTGTTGTTACTTGTGCAATGCTCTTGCTTTTTATGTGCTGTTGTAGAAATCTCTTACCCTTCAGAGTTTGTTCTGACAGTGATTTGGAATATAATAAGTACATGGATGGTTAAGCATAGTCAATCAGACTCACATTCAGTGGATGCATGAAATAGAGTCTTAGGCACTTTCTCTCCAGCCATGCATTTTCTGGGAAATTTGTCTGTACAGTTTAGAGATCTCTGGTCCACTTGCTGCCATTTTGAAAAGATTTAAATGGAAATAGTCCATGAACCATAAACTTAAGCTAACTCTAAGTGATTGGTTTGATTGGCAAGCCCTTTTCTCTGACTGTGGATATAATTGAGGTTGTATTTGTCACCTGACCTTTTTTATTAATAGATAACTTACTGGCCTTTGAAATGTGGTGAATGCAAATTCAGACATGGTATATTGTGGTTGAGCCCCAAATTCAACCTAGAATGAACTGTTACGTATGCCATCATGGAGAGGCCTCATGAAAGGAATCAGAAAGGAAACCAGCTCACTGTTTAGTTTTAGTTGTTGTTTTAATATGAAAGGAATTAGTAGTCAATTGGCATACGTAATCACTTAATTTTTGTATATACTTGAGTTGTAATTGCTACATTTTTTAGATAAAAAAAATTTAAGATTTAAACAAACTTCAAAGGAGGGCATGATATGAGTTTTTTCTACTTAATTCCAATAACTCTGCTTCTCCTACTACTTCCCCCTCAGTTAAATTTCATCACTGGTGTTTATTTTATCAGTATTATGTTTGCATTGTAATGTATTGGTATTGTATTTTTATACCTAAAGATGAATTTTGTTATTAAAAAAGTTGAGTGACTCCATTAATCAGTTACTTAATTGCTCCATGTCTGAGACCAGCCCACAGGGAGGTGGGTGGGTGGCAAGTCTAGGAGTCCCATCAGATGACAGTCATAAGTCCCAATGCAGATGAACCTTCATTGTGTAGCTCCTCACTATTGCAATCAGTGCAGGGCCTAAAGGTTAATTGGACAAATGGAGTGGAAAGACTCTTAGTAAGGATCAGGAAGGAAAACCACCAGATCTAACCAACAACAACAAAAACCATCAATGGTTGTTATATAAAACACATCAACAAGTTCCTGGGAATCTTTTCTGAGAATAGAACAAAAGTAAATGCAAAAAAAAAAAAAAAAAAAAAAACTGTTTCTGAAAAGATATTGTGAGGAATACATAGGAACTTATATTTAAAACTGCTGTTTTTGAAATTACATGCAGCAAAACTAACAATGTTAGCAATGGAGAATATAGAGTTTTTTACACTTACATGAGTAGACTAGATCATTTTTGCTCTTCAATTATTCCTTATTTCCCCACAAAATCTGTTTTTGCATTTATTATCTGTAAAATATAGAAGAAAAGAAAGAATATATTGCCCAAATAATTTGGGGAAATATTTCTTTGCTAAAATATACCTTGTTAAAAGAATCACTAGATTATGACAACATTAAACTTAATTTTTGGTAATTTAAAAATTAAATATATTCGGGCCTGGGGTTGTAGCTCAGGAGCGCTCCCTTAGCACGGGCGAGGCCCTGGGTTCGATCCTCAGTACCACATAAAAATAAGCAAATAAAATAAAGGCATTGTGTCCATCTGCACCTAAAAAATAAATATTAAAAAAATTAAAATTAAAATTAAATATATTCACTGCAAGTCTTCTATAGTGACAAAGAGGATAAACTTTAAACTTGCTCCTAAAAATTTCATTACAGTTGTGGTTTGGTATATCTTTCTTAAAAAAGGAAAATCATGTAAAGAGACTCATAGATGTTTTCTTTCCCTCCAAATCCTCTTCAGTTTGTAGGAAAAGAGGTATGCTGCTTTCATTGGTCCTTTTATGCTTGTCTCCAATCTCAACAAAGTACTCAAGAGACAAAAAAATTCTATAGTAATCTCTCTCTCTCTCACACACACACGAAAAAAAGAGAGAAAGAAAGAAAAGAAAAGAAAAATAAAAAATAAAAACCAGCACCTGAACAATCAAGTTCACATTTGCACCCCAGGGAAATCTAAGGCTACTATGCTGTTGCTTATCCTCTTCCCCTTGCCAAAAGATCTCAGTCACATGCAGTAACCACAGAAATACTTAACAATGTTACTGCCTGCTGTGTTTAAATGTGAGCTAATGGAAGGGAAAAAAGCCCAACCATGAGTACTGTTACAGTACTGAGTTCAAATAATTGTTCTTAGTCTGCATCCAGAGTAGCAACAGCTCTAACTCTACCCAGTTGTCAAGGGACAAATAAACAACTAGGTCCAGACAAAAGCATTCTGTAAAACATCATTTAAAGTCATAAAAATAAAATAATAAGTACCACTAACTTAAAGGGTTCTCTTTGTGCTGGGCATTGTTCTATTTTTTTTTTAAATTAATTCATCTCTTTTAATCATCACCAAAAGAAGTATAATAATGAATGTTAACATATCACATAGGCTCTTGTAAGTGCCAACTACAATTCTTTGTTATCATATTTTAATTGTCACAAGCACTCTCTATGAAGGCACTATCAATATTTCTGTCTTTAAACTTAGGAAAGTGAAGCAAAGAGAGAGTTAGTTATTGCCCCTGGTCAATTAGCAAGTGAAGGAGCAGTGTTTGATCTCAAACTTGAACCAGAGCCCATACCCTCAAGCATGACATCACCTGACTCTGCATTCAGTTCCATAAGGCAGATTCATAAACCTGCAGCCTACTGAAGCCCAGAGAGAGTGACTTGCACATGACCCCACGGTGGAGGGGCAGCAGTTTGGGCCCGGTGTTGACAGAGCCAGATTGCTGTTGGGGAAACATCCGTCAGAACCTCAGTGCTGTATCCGCCGGTGGCCCTGTAGGGCCATCCAGAGTCCACAGCTTGTCATGCAAACAGAAAGATCTGTTCTCTAATATTGTGCAGCATATGGTTAAAGACCACTGTGATCTGGCAGAAGGAGAGGCTGGTGTGGAATATGGGATGCTGCTCTCTTCCTTCTGTTCAGAGCAGATGGAACGGCGAAGGTGATGGTTGTTCATGTGAAAAGTGAATGGACACTGAGGGGAAGTGGGATGTGCTTAGGGTCTGGGCACATGCTGATAGGGGGTGGTTGGCTGATGTTTTTTTTTTTTCTGTTTTCACTAATTTAGCTCAATATGTGCAAATGTGAGAGACGGATTGATTTGTTGAAGGATAATTCAGTTGCCATAGCAAAAGGGAAGAGAATGTCACTGTGGGCATTTATGAATTGTATGCATTTTGCCAAGTTTTTGAAGCCAAATCCAAGCTGCCCTGAATTTATTGCCCTATTATAGTCCAAGTGATATAATTAAAAGCTATGATATGATTGGCACATAATTACTAATTACATGGTAACTACTGTACTTCTTCTGGGTTTAATATTTAGTCATAATTTCTCCCACTAAATCAAATTAACCAACTTAGATGGCTTTAGGCTAATTTTGTTGTTATTTTTGTCCTGTAAGTAGACTTATTACATTTCACCTGCCAAATGATGTTTGAAGAAAGAACTGACTCAGTCATGCTCATTTTATACTTAATGAAATATGAGATGGGCAACTGTGGGGTAAATACTAAATATCTAAATCTAACTAACAAGATTTTTAAAGCTAGCACAACATTTTAAGTTCAATAAACAATAAATCATAGATAGATGGATAAAGACACATATATTCTTTGTGTGGTCTAAACCAGTGAGTGTGGTGAAATTTTTCTAGAATCAGTTGGGAAAAAGAACAGTAGAGACAGAGATGACAATTAGAGATCTGGGTTGGTAACATTCTTCTACAAGATTTTGAATTTCTCAAAGGAAAGATTCTGCTTCACTTACTAATCTTCTTGAACCAAGCACAGTACCTAGGATGTGGGGTGGGCTTAATAGTGTTTGTTGGATCAATGAATGAATGAAGTGGGCATGGGACATGAATGTTAAATTGTGTCACTACTTAGCTAAATGTGTTATCTGTTATGGGAGACACACTCAGACAACCAAATGTCTTTTAACAGTTATTGTGGGGAAAAAATGGAAAGTATATGATTTTCACTGAACATTAACTTCCACCTCTGTATCTATAGCTATACATCTTTGATATATTTCTACACATGCATTTACATGTCATAACAACTTACAAGTAGCATTCTGTGAGGTTTCAATGTTGATTTGCAATATCTCCTCATGGAAGAGGTGGAGTGAACCCTTTGCCAATTGTGACCCTTCTCTGTGCTGTATCTGGACCTGCATCATTCTGTGTATTTGCTAGTTTTCTGCTATCCCCTCTGCTACTCCAGGGACTATGCCTGTTCTTATTTGAAAGGATGCTCATATTTTGATAATTTTGCTAAGTGCAAAGACATCTCAAAAAAGTTATGTTGAAAATTGAACCAGGCTCACCCTTACCTTACTGGCTGTATTGATTAGCTCTAGTTAATTTACTACTTCACAGAGATGTCTTTACTTTTTTCAAACTATGCTTTACAAATTAATTGCCAGCTGCTATCTTTCTTTCTTTCTTCTTAATGAAAACATTCTTTTGCTTGGATGTTGAGAAGGGATTATATAGACTTTATTGGATTTTTAGCAGGTACAAAGTAATCCTCCAGGGTGGGCAGGGTGGGGGAGTCTATTCCACTGCATAGAAGCATTGAGTTTATGAAACTTATTTTGTTTTCACTCAAACTGCCTATCCAGTACAATGGTCTTTTGCTGCTCTTTAACACTTTCCCATTCACACAGGAAGGGCTAAACACACACAAAACCAAAACACCTAGAGCAAAACTATCACTCATTCGTATAGCTCTTCAAAATAAAAATTATTGCTTATTATTTGCCTTATTTGCTTCCCTACCATGTCTAGTTTAAAAACCCCAGGCTGGGATCGTTTCTGTAACCTACCTTGGATTACTTTATCAGTATGTGGCAGGGCTTACTGACTCCCAGGTTGGGACTCTGCTTCATTATTCTACAGTCTTTGTGAAATATTTGAAAAGACTTCGCCCAGTAACCACCAACACCTGCCAATTTGAGGTGATTTCATCAAATAACTTCTCTTCAGGGCTTGGGTTTCTTACTCTTCACCTGCGTCATTCGCAAACAGGGTGACCTTCAGCAGTCATTCGGGACCTTTCTCTCCCTTCGCAGAAGAGTGCAGAGGAGGTATAAAGCATCATTGTTCCAGAAATTGGTGCCTGGAGTCATTTCTGTTGCTCTCCACTGCACCCATTCAATCTTTGAAATGTCTTTCTGCAAAGAAGTGATCAGCATATCATCATACAGTTTCAAAATGGTTCTGAAGATTGATCGCTTATTTGCTATATAGAGTCATTATTTGCTCTTTTCTATTTCATTCCAGTCATCTTTGAGTGATCCCAGGGCTGTTCACAGACTTGGTGCATTATCCAGGCCATTTGCTCTGCCCCTTTTCTATGGAAAATACCTTGCCATTTCAGTGCGGGTGACTTTGTTTGCCAGTGGTCCAGAGCAGAAAGCAAACAAGAAAATAAAATGAGCCCAGGTTGCTAGTTGTGCACAGACCTGTGTATAGTTTATTCAATTTCTTGTCTGCTTGGTTTTGTTGTTGTTGGAATTTTTGTAGGGTGACGACGAAGGCAGGGGAGAGAATTTTAAAGTATTGATTAAAATAGTTTCACTACTTCCACTGATATTTTAAATTATTTATGCTCATTATGTAATTAGGTACAAGGAAAGTCTAATCTCCCTTAGGATAATTGTTTCAGTTCTTTTCAGTTCTCTGCTATGAATGATGGGTTCTTTTAAAATTCATTAGAATAGTGACATTATTAGCCATATGATAACGTTACAATTCTCTATGCTAAATTCCATTAGTTACTACTTACTGAGAATATCCAATGAGCTGAACTGAACGCCCCTAGCAATTTTGTATTTTATTCATAAGCTGAGGATTAAAGCAAAACTCAAGGACTTCCTAGACATGTGCATGGCTCCACCATAAATCTGAGCATATGTAGCCAGTTTGGGCTTTTATTCCTAGCATAGAATGGAGGGTTAATGGAGAGAAGCCTCTTATCTGTAGAGGTCAAAGCAGATGAGGAGCAAAATGTATGTGACAGCTTTTGTGTCCTGGAAAAGCAGTATTTGCTCTTTTATTTCTCCCTGAATAACCGATTTAGAAGGCAGCTTATTTTAACCTAACAAACTACAAAATATTGTTTTTAAAACAATATTGTCAGAAATATTATAAGCAAAAAAAATTAATATAAACAGAAATATAAATCGGAACACATTCTGGTTTAAGTCCATGGAGAAATTTTAGGGTGTTGCTATATTTTGATCCATGACCCTACTTTTACACTATACTGGGAAAAAAAAATCCAAGATGATACAAAGTCTAAAATGACCTGAAGAGTGTTATTTAAAATAGCAAAAAATGTTAAAAACCTAAATAATAAAGGAGAAAAAGAAAAAAATCTTTTGTGATTAGATGAATTTACACTGTGGAATATCAGGCAACAATTTAACGATGTGTTTGAAGAACTACTAATAATCTGGGAACTTACAAGAAAAATTGAATTAATAAAGAGGAAAATAAAATTGTGTGAAAAGTATAACAATCGTATCTATTACATAGTAAATATGTGCATATAGAGAATAGTTAGAAAAGTTATCGAGAGTATAACAACATATTGAACAGTGTGATGGTTTATTTTCATTTTCCTCTTTGTACTTTTCTACAATTTAAAATATGTTCAAACATAAATGTGTTAACTTCATTATGATAAAATATATAAAAAATAAAAATATGCATTTTAGTGACTTAAAACACAAGCTTCATTGTCAGAATTACTTGAGTTTATGTCCTAGCACTACCACTCTAAAATACGATAATTATTAAATCTCTTTAAAACTCAAAAAAACAGGTTGAATTAATCATTTGAACACCTCCCACATAGAAAAGCCAAGAACCGGGTAGTTTTTCTGACAAATTATACCAAATATTTAAAGGAGAGTTAATGTCAGTCCTTCATAAATTCTTTTAAAATGTACACCCGAAGGGAACTCTCTGTAACTCCTCCTATAAGGAGAGCATTGTCTTGTTATCAGAACCTAAAGCATCACAAGAAAACTAAAGACTAATATCCCTTATTATAAGGCATTAAAAACCTCCAAATATACTAGCAAGGTCATAGCATACAGAAAGGATTTTACATTGCAACCAAGTAGGATTTATCCCAGAATGCAAGGTTGTTTCAGCCTATAAAAATCAATCAATGTGACATATCACATTAATTAAATGAAGGGGAAAACTTACATGGTCATTTCAACAGATAAAGAAAAGTGACAAAATTCAATGTCTTTCATAGCAAAAAGAAGAAGAAGAGGGGGAGGAGGAGGAAAGAAAACTATACAGGCAACTTCCCCAACATGATAAATAGTATTTTGTGACAAATTCACAGCTAAAATTATATTTAATAGTGAGAAGAAAGTTTCTTTCCTCCTAGGAGCAGGAATAAAAATGTCCAATTTTGCTGGTTCTCTTCAACATTGCAGTGGAGAGTCTATTCAGGCAACTAGGCAAAAATTTAAAAAAAAAGAAAAAAGAAAAGAAAAGACATCAAGACTGGAGAAGAAGGAGTTAAACCATCTTTATTTGCCAATGACGTGATTTTCCATGTGGAATACCCTGAAGAAATACACGCGCACGCATACACACACACACACACACACACACAGGCTCCAGATAATAAGCAAATTCACTAAGTTTTTGAAATACAAATTAATACAAAGAAGCCCATTGTATTTCTGCATGCCAGAAACAATAATATGAAAAATAAATTTCTTTAAGCAAATAAATACATTTATAATAGAATAATCACCAATAAAATACTTAGGATTAAATGCAACCAAAAAAAATACAAGAGTTGAAGTATATTGCAAACAAAAACACACTGATGAAAGAAATTAAAGAAAAAATCAACCTACTCATGGACTGTTGAAAAGGTGGCAATATTCACAAAAGTTAGGTACAGATTCAATACAAACTAAAACCATTTCAACTGCCTTATTACAGAAATAAAAAGAAATCAGATTATATAGTACATATGAATTGCAAAGAACTGAGAATGGTCAAAATAATCTTGAGAAAAATAATGTTGGAAGATATGCTTTCTAATCCAAAACTTATTACACAGCTACGTTAGATAATAAAATGTGGTGAGGGCATGGGGATATATACATAGGTCAAGGACCCATAGATCTGTTAATTAATTAATGTTCATCAAGGATGTCAAGACCAGTTGATGGAAAAATAATGGTCCTTTCAACATGCCACTGGGACAACTGGATGTTCAGATGCAAAGGGGAGATTTTGGACCTTGTCTCCACTCCATATAATGAAATGACTTTTATGTTTGGAAGAAAAATTGGAGTGAATCTTTATAATCTTATATTAAGAAGTGATTTCTTAGACATGACATCAAAAACACAAAAAAGTAGATTAATCAACCTTCATTAAAAGTAAAATTTGTATGTGTCAAAGGATATTGTCAAGAAGATGTAGAGATAGTTCACATAAATGAAAAATATATTTGATACTAGATTCTTATCAGAAATCTGATATCATATATGAAGAACACTTACGACAAATAACCAAAAATTTTAAAAGAGCTTATATAACTAAGAAGATCCACAAAAGGCCAATAAGCACATGAAAAGATGTTCAGCACCATATATTTCATTAGGAAAATACATATCAAATCACAATGAGATATCACTATTACCCACAAGGGTGGCTATAATCAAAAGCACAGAAAATGACAAGTGTTGGTGAAGACGCAGAGCTAACGGGAACACTCCTACATTGCTGGTGAGACTCTAAAATGTGGCAGACACTGTGGAAAACAGCTTGACAATTCCTCAAAAATGTTACCTATAGAGGTACCGTATAGTTCAGCAGTTCTACTCTTGGTACGTATCCAAGAGAATTGAAAACAAATGTACATAAACAAAAACTCATACATTATTTTAATAATTTACTCATTATAGCCCAAAATTGAAATAATTCAACTCTCCATTCAATTAATAAAAGTCTAAATGAAAATGTGGTATCTATAACCATTTTGGGGCATTATAACAGAATATCACTGACCAGGTATTTTATAAAGAGGGAAAATCTTCTAGGAGTTGGGAAGCGTAAGACCCAGGGATCACATCTGTTGAAGGACTTCTTAGTCACCAACCCATAGTGAAAAGCAGGTAGCAAATGGGCATGTGGTAATGGTATTCATCGCCTCATGGGAACCCTCATGACATAACCACCGGTCACAGGCCTCACATTTCAAAACTACTGCATTGGGGGATAGTTTTCATCACATGAAGTTTGGGGGACATGT
The DNA here is from genome assembly GCF_047511675.1 of Marmota flaviventris. NCBI lineage: Eukaryota > Metazoa > Chordata > Mammalia > Rodentia > Sciuridae > Marmota > Marmota flaviventris. The sequence goes on from NC_092512.1 coordinate 73,899,021, forward strand.
CCATTACATCAATACAATAAAATATTATTTCGTTTTTAAAAAACGAATGAAATATTGATACATACAACATGGAAGAACCTTGAAAACAGGATGCTAAGTGAAAGAAGCAAATCACAGAATGTTTCACATACATGAATGTTCATAACGACATCACTTTAAAATTTTACTTATAATAGCCAAAACCTGGAAGCAAGTCCACCATCCAATAATTAATGAATGTCCAAACAAAAATAGGGTCTACTCTGTCTCCATCAATTTTGTTTTGGTACAACAGAATATCACTGACAGGGCAATTTATAAAGAGAGAAAAATTTCTCACAGTTCACATTTCTATTGATTTTGTATGATTCCATTTATATGAAATATTAAAAACAGGCAAAATCATAGAGGAAGAGAGTAGATTCTTGGTTGCCACCAAATGGGGTGAGGAGGAAATGAAGAATGGCTGCTCATGGGCATAGGGTTTCTTTACTGGGTGATGAAAATACTCTGGAATTAGGTAGTGGTAATGGATGCACAAACCTGTAAATATTCTAAGAAGCGCTAAACTTTACACATTAAAATGATTTCTTTTGTGGTATATGAATCACATCTCAAATTTTAGCAAGCATTTTAAAAACATTTCTCAAGTCCACAGAGTTTACCTGCTCCGTGGCCAGAGCCGAATCCATGTAGCCAAACTCTCCTTTTTCCCTTGCCATTTCTCACTGTTCACCCCTGAAGGGCCAGTAGTTGGTTTTGGCTAGATGGGAGAGGGAGAGAGGAAGCACAGAGTGGTTCTTGATAAAGGATGCTGACCCCACAGTGTTCAGATTGTAACAGGATCCCGCAGTGGGAGAGAGAAGACCCAATTTTAAATTGAGATTAAAATCTGACTCTTACATGGGCTGGGCATTTAATTACCTAATTAAAACTGTGTTTTAGGACTTGATATGAGAATTTTTATTATTTAAAGAGCCCAGCAAAGTTGTGTTCCCTTGCCCGACTTCTCACATAAGGACAGGGAAAGAGCCACGGAGTATTTAAGGTGCAAGTTCCAATGGGTAACAGTAGATGTTGGGAGTAGTGGGGTCATAAAGAACCCCTCAGGTAAGGCTAGAGAGCAGTGACACCATTGAATGAAACAAAAAAACCCTAGGATCCAGCCGCTTCCCCTCTGAGAATGTATCACAGGACTTCCCCACAAGGGTTTTGCCCTCTACAACTGGAAATTTCTCTTTGGGGGAGGGCGGGGAAGGCTTGGGTACCAGGGATTATATCCAGAGGCACTCAACCATTGAGCCACATCCCCATCCTTATTTTGTATTTTATTTAGAGACAGGGTCTCACTGAGTTGCTTAGTGCCTCAATTTTGCTGAGGCTGGCTTTGAACTTGTGATCCTCCTGCTTTAGCCTCCCAAGCCATTGGAATTACAGGTATGTGCCACTGCACCCAGCCACAGCTGGAGATTTCTTAAGTCTTGCAGTGATCCATTTCTGTATTTAGTGAGAGAGAGAGAGAGAGAGAGAGAGAGAGAGAGAGAGAGAGAGAGAGACTGAGACTCCATGATATCTATGGAGGGCCTGGTTCCAGGACTCCTGCAAATACCAAGACTGAGGATGTTCAAGTCCCTTCTACAAAATGGTGTGGTATTTACATATAACCTACTTACAGTCTCCTGTAAACTTCAAATCCTCTGTGGATTATTTATAATACCTAAAACAACATCAGTTCTATGTAAACAGCTGTTATACTATATTGCTTAGGAAATAGTGACTAGGAAAAAATCTGTGCATGTTTATTATAGGTGCATTTTTTTCTGAATAGTTTTGATTCATGGTTAGTCAAATTCATGGATGGAGAGCCCTTAGATCTGGAGGGCGTGTGTGTGTGTGTGTGTGTGTGTGTGTGTGTGTGTGTGTGTTTATATTTAACATAAGGAGTATTGAGAAAAGGGTTGAAAGGGAAACACTGAAGTGTATGTCACCTCTCTCCCTGGTGTGACCACAAAGATCATTAATGATATTCATACTTCTTGCTGAGCTTGGCTTCAAATTCAGAATCCTTCTCAATACAACTCTCCTCCTAGCAGTCTTTAACAAATGAACAATATTGCAGTTGTGAGATAAAAACAAATTTTGCATTCCTTGGCTTATAATTTAGTTAAGGAGACAACATGTACACCTGAAAAAAATGCAAAGCAGAAGAATTATGTGTCCATTTGCGTAATATGGATCCGTTTTTGCTTCTGGGGGAAAGGCAAGCTTAACCCAGGATAGAGCAGGGGGGGAACTGTGTTATAAAGAATGCCACAGCTCTCTGCGGATTTGAAGGAGACCGAGATGGCAGAGAGCAGGAACAGCCTTTGGCATCAATGGCTGCAACTGAGATCTAGCTGAACTTGGGGATCTGTTAAAACAAAACAAAACAAAAACTTCCCATGAAAAGAGAGAGTGAATTGAGTAGCTTTGTCCCCTCACTGTAGCCAGTGACTCCGTGGTAGACACAGAGACCAGCCCCAGATTTCTCTTCAAAGGACTTACTGTAGCAACTTCACAGCTCAGCAGCAGACAGCATCCTTGCCCCAGGTCAGATTAAGCTCAGACAAAGATCCAATTACTTCAATCCAACAAGGGACACTGGATGGGTCTTTGCCTTTCCAGAGCTCCCCTCTGTTGTAGTATCTGCTCTTGATCTTTTCTTTCTATTCAATTCTGCTTGTTCTTCCTCCATTCATAGGCACTCATCCTAGCAAATATTTTGCTCCCCAAACTCTGTCTCAGCACCTGTGTCTGGAGAACCAGCCTACAATCCCCACATCCCTTTCATACCAAAGTGAAATCCACCAAGACAACGACAAGGAGACCTCTGTGGCACCATCTAAACCAGGAACTGACAAATCAAGTCCCTTCATTTTGACACTTGCTATAAGTTTTTGCAATGTGAGGGAATATTTGCAGCATTATTGTGGTAAGATAATTTTATATTTTATTCTGGGTCAAATTTCTTTTTAATTAAAAAAATTAGTCGTTGGGCATATGTATTACACTTTCATTGGGCTATGGAAACTAGACTAGCAGAATATTAAAGCTTACCTACCAATCCCCTTACTTCATAGCTTCAAAAAGAAAAAGGTAGAAGAGCATTGAGGGCTGACCATAGGACAGCAGTGTTCCTACATTATTCATGGACAACTTTTAAAAATACAATTTGACTGCAGCTGCCACTTCTGAGAAACAGCAGCAGATTTTTGAAATGAGATGTTCTAATGCATTCAACATATAGAAATATTCTGTGCACAGCTTCCATGAAGACCCCCTGTCTGTGTGTAATGCCTCAGCTCACAAGACTGCCAGTTCCACAGCAAATGCTTCAAGCAGTAGTACTTGAAAGGGTTTCAGCCCGCAGTCACAAATCCAGGCCACTAGGGGACACCCTTTGCTCTTACTGGAATCGGATAAAAATTTACAAGGAAAAAAAAAAAGTCCAGTTCATGTTTAACAATATGGTTTTGCTGCAATATTATTTGTCAAGATTCATGATGTTTTAACAAAAAGCAATTAATCCCCACATTCTCCACAAACTAGTTTACTCTTCAAATCATGGATTCTGTGGTTAGAATCACAAGAGATTTTAGAGATCTGAAAAGTACCTGCTGTCTTTGATGGACTAGCTCTGTGCTGAACACAATAGAAACCAATCATAGGGAGCCCTTTAGTAATTCTCCCCACCATCATCTGAGCCAAGTGATGCTACCCTGGGCCGGCAATTGAGGCTCAGGGAAACAGTAATTCCCTTTAGCAAATATTAATTGAGTACAATAGACATGATAGTGTTAGTGGATAGGACAGCTTTATACCTAAGACTTCTGACATCACAGCTTGTTTTTATCTTTACAGGAGCCTCCAATTCCTTCATTTATGGACGAGGAAATAGCATCAGAGAGGCTGTTATTATCCAAAGGAAGAGAACTCCTTGGAGACTGGAAGTTAGATACCCTGGCCTTGTGACTTTATTCTTCTGCCAAATTGTTACCTCCCCAAACTGATGCTAAGTAGAGGTGACACTGATCCCTCAGGACAGAAGGTAAGCTAGGTAGAGTTGATTTCAAAGCCAATTTTTTTTTTTACTGACATTTATCAAAAGAGGTGCTGTTTTCATGGACTATCTAATTTTCATGAAGTCAACAAGAAAACCAAATGTTTGGAATAAGTTATTTTAACTTCATTATAATTTTCATTTAACTGTAGCTTCCGCTCAGAAATGTCACAGTGCTATTTCACTGTCTTCTGACCTCAGTTATTGCTATAGGGAAAATTAGTGACAATCTAACAGTTGTTCTATTATTTATCTTTGGTTTCCTTTAAGACATTTCTTTTGTCATTGACGTTCTGCCAGTGATACTTTAGTGCGCCAGGTGCCACTGTATCTTTATATGTCGTGCCAAGGAGATAATTTGTGTTTTACTCATGAATCTAAGTCAAATAATACAATGCAGCCATTACTTTCTGAACATTACTTCTCCTTCATTCTACTCTCCCCTTCCAGCATTTCTCATGTGTATTTGTTCTTCTCCTTCCATCCTGCTTGTCACCTAAGATCCCTTTTATAGTTTTTACTTATTACCCATTGGGACTGAATAGTATATAATCTCCATGTATCTTTAAGCTCATTGATTCTTTTAAGCTGTATTTAATTTGCCATTTAATCAACCTATATTTTCATTTTTAAAGACTGTATTTTTAATTTTTGTGAATTCTTTTATTTCAAAATTGCTGCTTATTTATTTTTCATAACATGTCAATCTTTTCAAAAGGTGCCAATTTCTTCATTTATCTCCTTAATCATTTTCAATATGCTATGTTGTGCCTTACATTGGATTGCTAGTCTACTCTTTTATGCTTTTTGCCGTTCTGATATTCGTGGTAGATAGCTGCATCATTTGCTGTATGTTTTATAAATTGGGAGGTGAAAATCAGAGTATGTTTCAAATTGCAAGGCAATAGTTTCAATTCTGCAAGGAGGGGCCTCCCTGCTACCCACTCCCAGCAGACATCTAAAACCTTGGAAAAACAGTGATGTCTTCTTTCCACCTCCCTGTGTCACTGGGTACAGTTTTCTTCTACTTCATTTGAAAATGTATCTATTAAGGATCTTTTATTTTATGTGAATAATTTTCTCCCAAACCCTATTTTTTTGGTTTTTATATTCAGTTATTCCTTTACTAAGTGACATATTCCATTCCCACTTAAATTACTGAACAATTTTTTGGATCATTATTCTGTTGGTGAATGTAGATACTTAAAACTGTAGCATAACCCCAGCAAGGTCATTTTTCACTACTTAAAAAAGTGGAAATAAAGTAGGACTGGAGGCACATGAAAGACACAGTTTGAATCAAATAAATTCCAATTACAGGATTTCACTGTGCAAACTCTGTTTAGAAGTTTAAAGGGTCACATAAATGTTTGCTCAGTGACACATACAGATAACTCAAATCTTCTATAACTCTAAATTCTAAATAAGGCAACATAATCTCAACCTCTATAACCAAAAGTGATTCCTTAAACAATCATTTTTTTCTGTTTTTTTTTTTAATATTTATTTTTTAGTTTCCGGTGGACATAACACCTTCATTTTAATTTTATGTGGTGCTGAGTTTCGAAACCAGCGCTCCGCGCATGCCAGGCGAGCATGCTACTGCTTGAGCCACATCCCCAGCCCAGCTGATGATTTTTAATAATCAAAAATTAGCTGGGTACAGTGGTACATGCCTGTGATCCCAACGGGCGGGTTGAGGCAGGAAGATCACAAGTTCAAAGCCAGCCTCAGCAATTTAGCAAGGCCCTAAGCAACTTAGCAAGACCCTGTCTCAAAATAAAAAATAAAAAGGGCCAGGGATGTGGCTCAGGAGTTAAGTGCTCCTAGGTTCAAGCCCCAGTACTGAAAAAAAAAATTACTAAGAAACACTTTAGTCCTAATTTGATCACCTCTCTCCTCACTGTTATTGGTAGTATCTTCCTAAAGCATTATATGGTAAGATTTTCTTAAAACTTAATGAGACAATGGGGAGAAATCATGCCTGTGTCATCTTAAGGCACTGAAATTCAATCCTCCTTCTCCTCCTTCTTCTTTCTTCTTGATGGTGCTGTTGATTAGATCAAGGCCCTTGCTCATGCTAGGCAAGAGCTGTATCAATGAGCTATACCCTAGCCCTATGTTCTTAAACTTGTATGTATCTAACATGCGTGAAAGTTTGAGGAGGAGCTCAAAGAATAAACAATGAACATTAGCACAAAGGATGCATTAATAAAAAAAAAAAAAACTTCGTGTGACTGACTCCACTTTTAACAGGAAAACTAGACAGGTGTTGTAGTGGGCAAAAGCTGGTTTAAGGAAGGCAGACAATGTGTTCCAACTTCAGCTTTCACACAGGCTAATCAGCCCCATAATATTGGCAGAGGTACATATTCCTCCTGAGATTCAATTTATTATTTTAAATAAAACCAAAGCCTCCCAACTATCAGAGATCTTAAAATGAAATAATTTATAGTGAGTGTCTAATAGCAAGCCTGGCATACAGATTTCTCTCCTCTCGCTCAGCTCCTAAAACTTTGCCCCAAATTAATATTTTGCCTTTGACAGCTCCATATCAAATTGGCCAGCATCTTTACCAATGTCTGCAGCCACTCATTGACTCATGCCTGAGAATACCATTACCATTTCGCGTTTATGTGGTTAATGAGAAGTAAGCATGGATATGGTTTGGAAATCAAAGGCAGAGATCAGTTTAAAGATGGTCTTCTTCTGAAGATGTTTGCCTGGGCCTGGGCCAGGTGTCCAGTATGCAGAATTTTAAGATGTGTGTCCCTGCTGTGCACACTCTGTAGAATCCCTCCTCTTGAGTGTGGGCAGAACCTGTAACCATGATGGGATATCAGTGACATAATTGAGTAACTAACCACTTGACTTTGAGTTCATCAAAATAATTATGATTTTCATGGACGTGACATAATGGAAGAAATTTCTAAAAGAAGAGAAAGCATCAAAGACATGTTCTACTGCTTGCCTCTGGGAAGAAAGTGAACTTCTATGGTGTAAACAATCTATGGAGAGGGTGGTCTATGAAACACTAACTTGTACACCTGCAAGGAACTGAACTTGGAAGAAGATCCTGAGCTCCAGATAATAGCTCTGGTATGACTAACAGCTTGACCCAGGGTTGGGAGAGCCTGAGCAGAGCACACAAATAAAGCTGGACCAAAATCTCAACCCACAGAAATAAAGTACATGTATGTTCATTGAAGCCACTCAATTTATGACAATTTGTGATACATGTAGAAAACTACTAGAAGCCTAGCACATGTGAGATACTGGGTTCACTTCTCAGCAATGCATAAAAATAAATAAAATAAAGGTATTTGAAAAAATATACATAAGTAAATTTATATAAGAAAAATAAACCAGTATTTTCAGAATTGAACTAATGAGTTCTTTATTTCACTTATGTTAAGTCCTTAATCCCCACAAAATCCTCTAAGAAAACTTTTACTATTCCTGTTGCTCAGGTGAAGTTATTTATCCCATCACAGAAAACCAGTGGTACTAGAATGGGTATTCGAATACTGAAATGCCCTAGATGGAATATTTTACGTTATTTGGTTTATGTTATTAATAGTATGCTATGACAATGTATTCTTCTGAAGGCATTATCTCTGAGTTGAAGGAAGGTATCAGTTTGAGAAATATGTTGCTTAAACTCTCTGAAGACCACTGAAGCTCACCTGGCTTCCTTGGACACTTCCTGGCTAATGCCAGAGGGACATTAGGATATAGAACAATGATATGTCAGTTTAGTGACATTTCCTATTGGCATGTTAATTACAAACATCTTTCTTTCTTGACAAATTTTCCAAAAGCTAAAAGAGATGGTTTTTATTTTTTAAAGAGAATATTCAAACTGTATCACAACATATTGGTTCTGGTGGTATATGTTACTCATCATCTTATTCCCCCAATGTATCATAAAGATACTCATTTCACATAGGAACACTTTTAGAGCAATATAATAGACACATCTAATCTTAAAACTCCCTTCAAACTTCACACTATAGTAGTATGCCTGATATCCCCTAAATGGCAGTCTCTGGCATTATGAAATTGGCAGTGTGTGGGTGAATTTATTAAATTCATCAATCAGGGGACAAGAAGAAGAAAAAAAATGTGCTTTGAAAAAAGGAATTCACACACAAGGACGCTGACATTCTTGCTACCTTTCTGCCATATACAGTTGACCCTGCATACTGGTAGAAGCATAGGGCATGTCCCATTTTACCTTTAGGATTTCAAGTACTCTATCTTTACAATCATTTAAGTGATGAGCCAATAAATTAATGAAAGAACAGTATATTAAAAACAGAAGTATATTATTGTACTTGTGATATTTGTTCATAATTACTTTCAAGTCTGCAAACTTTATTCATCATGTCACTCTGCCTACATATCTTTCAAAGCCTAAGGGGGTATCCATTTACCTTAATCATCAAAGAAGTCCTGAGAAGGTTGGGTTAAAAGAAATTAAAATGTCAGGGCGATTTTGTGTTTTTCTATTTTCTTTTATTTAACTGTCTTATGTTTGTATCTTTTTCCCTGAAGCAGAATTTAATTGAAAGATTTGGTGACATTAGTCATGTTGTTTTCTTCTTGAATTTTAGAAATACTCTTGACTCATGGTTTTCTGGAGACTTGCTCCTCCCCATCCCCTACAACTACAATGCCAAAACAGGACTTGGTCTCCCTCAGAGAAGAACAGGAGTGTCTGGTTTTAGGAATGTGGAAAATTTTAATTTGTTCTCAATGAGAAGGGAAGGAAAGAAAGGAGGGAGGGAAAGAGGGAGGGAGGAACAATATCAGTCTCAGGAGAAATAACACCTTTTGCTAAGATCAGGAGAAAATTTAAATGTGAATGAGTTTCCCAGTGTTTAAAATCCTGAAAAACTAAATATGTGGGACAGGGAAGTAAGTGGGGAGGTATAACATAAAGGTCCGGATCTGGGAACTCTGTAGTTAGGACTAGAAGGAAAAGTGCCTTCAAAGTAGAGTACTTTGAAGAAGATCAAAGCATTGTGATGGAGATTGGAAGAAAATAATGTATGACTAATAGAGAAGGAAGTGACTTCCTCTTTAGGCCAGAGAATGGCATCTTATCTGATGAGTAACCAGAGCATGAAAAATGAAATATCTGAGGAAGAATCATTTGGAAACAAAGACCAAGTTATAGGACACTATTTGGTGCTCAGCAGCCTCTAGATTGAAACCACGTCTTTCTCACGGCTCCTTCTAAACTTATCAAAGGACCTTGACTAACATGGAAATGAATAAGAATTTATTGAGTGAGAAAGTGGAGGAGAGAGAGGCAGAGCATGTGCAGAATCATGTGTGGTAGAAAGGGACACCCCTATACTGGAAAATCCACTGAACTTGGTGAAAGATCAGGGTTCTGAGTTTTGGAGAAGGCACAAATAACTGCATGTTCTGAGCTTTGGAGGTGGGAAAAAATCATGAGCTTTTGAATGAGTGAGTGAAATGGCTGTAGGAATGGATCAAGGTCATGTGAACTGTGATGACTGCAGAGCTTCCAAATTGCGTAGGCCTAACAAAATTATAAGTCTCAATAAATGTCAACAAAATAACAATCAATAAGGATTGTGTGGAGAGGGAGCTCATGATTCCGGAACCTGACTGACAGATGTCTTCCACATGTGGCTAGTAGGAGCCCCCTTAGCCTCTACCCAGCAGAGAAAGATCAAGAGGGACTAGTCATGTGGGTAGTCTTATGGGACAGGCACATCATTGTGCATCCCATCATTTCATCTGGAACTTGGTCATTCCACATCTACCACCTATAAAGAAGGTGGGCAACCATGGGTTAGCTGAGTGGCTGGGTGGATAGAAAACAGTTTGATGAACAGCTAGCCCCTCTCTTTCACAGTGGCTGAGGAGACCAACATTTCCCTATAAGAAATGCTAATGGAAGTTTTCTAGTCTAAAATAAAAGGACACTAGAGGGAACTCAATGCTATAAGAAAATAGAACACAGGCAGAAGCAACTACCTATGTAAATATAAGAGCCACTATATTTTTTATTGGTAACTGCCCTTTTATTCCTAAATGACTTAAAGGGAAAACATATAAAACAATAATTATAAATTCATGTAATTCATGTAATTATAATTTCATATAATGCACAATATATAGAATATTGTCTGCGATGATAGCATGAGGAGGAGGGGATGGTCAGGAGCACAGAGCTGGTACACGGTTAAAACCTGCCAGGTCATATATGGTTTGCATAGAGTCAAAATCAGGTTTTGTTTTGTTTTGTTTTGTATTTTCATCATTGGAAGCTGGTAAGAGAATGAATCAAATGGCTGCCAAACTTGAGTTTTAATGGTGCACATAACATGTGACTCCTGGAGTTCACAAAAACCAGGTTGTTGTTCCTTTAAGATGTTAATTGCAGTCCCCAGGGTAGCTATTAATAAAATATGTTAAAAATATACACAGAACCAAAAGAAGAGAATGAAATATGAAATAATGAACTTTAAACAAAATGAATTAAATACAATGAAAGGAAAAGTAATGGAGAAATTGAGGAACAGTTAAAAAAAATAAGACCTATAGACGTAAATAACCAAATGAAAAAAGTAAGTCTTTCCTCTTTGGTAATTATTTGCAATATAGCTAGATTAAATTTTACTATTTTAAAGGCAGAATGGACCCAAAAATTCATCTATAAAATATCTATGAAACAATTATTTTCGCAAAAGAATTATTTTAGATACAAAGAAATTTTGAAAGAAAGAATAAAGATATTTCATATACATAGCAATCAAAAGGGAGCTGGAATTATATTATTATCAGACAAAATTATAAAGTTATAAAGTTTACAAGAGTCAAAGGACATTATGTATGGTAAAGTTACAATATATCAAGAAAGCAATTATTCACATGTGCATAGTCTTCAAAATATATGAAGCAGAGGAAATTGATCAAATTTTGTTACATGTATGTATAAGTATGGCATAATGAACCAATAAAATTTTTTTAAAAAATAATTGAAGAAAGAAATAGATGGCTCTATAATATTTAAAAGACTTCAATATCTTGCTTTCAAGAGTGCATGTAACAATTAGACACAAAATTAATAGGAAATAGTGGACTTTAACAACACTACATACCAACTAGACCTAACAGTCATATATATAATACTCCACCCAACAATAAGGAGGATATATAGTCTCCTCATACATGGAACATTCTCCAATGTGGATCGAAATGTAAATATATATATATATATATTTAAATATATTTAAATGTAAATATATACACACACATGCATATATACACACATATATATGTATATATAGATATATACACACATATATATGTATATATATATACACACACACACATATATATAAAAGAAGGAAAATTGAAAAAAAAATCACAAATATGTAGAAATTCAAAAATACACTTTTAAAACACATTAGGTCCAAGAAGAAAACACAAAGAAAATTATTAAAATACCTTGGGATGAATGAAAATAAAAGCACAAATTATCATCTACTCAAGAAAAAGATGAAAATCAGAGTAGATCTGAAATAAGATATTTAATTAATGATCAAAAAACCTCCTCAGCAAGAAAAACCCAGGACCAAATGGCTTCACTGGTGAATTCTATTAAATTTTTAAGGAAGAATTAACACCAATCCATCAAAGGACAAGAGAGGGAAAATATAGCCCACATAATGAATGAAAATATTTTCTGACCATATGCCTGATAAGGGCTAATATTCAAGGTAGATATGAGAGCCTACAACTCAACAAATGAAAGACAAAAAAAGCTTTTAAATGCCTGCCTAACATGCATAGGGCCCTGGGTTCAATCCCCAGCATGGGGTGGGGGTGGGGAGACACATTTTAATTATTAGGGAAGTGAAAACCTGGCTATAATAAAAAATGGAAAATAACTAATGTTGGCAAAGAGGCAAGGATATGGAGAAATTGAAAGCTTTGTACATGCTGGTAGGATTATAAAGTGGTGCAGACACTACAGAAAACAATTCAGTGACTCCTGAAACAGTTTAACATAGAATTACTATGTGATCCAATTACCCTTTCCCAGATATATACCCAATAGAATTATAACCAGGAACCTATCAATACTTATATGCTAATGTTCACAGCAACATTATTCACAGTAGCCACAAAGATGAAAATAATACACATTCTTCTACAGATAAATAGAAAAAAATGTGGTATGTACATGCAATAGAATATTATTTATTCATAAAAAGAATGAAGTTTTTTGCACGCAGCAGCACAGATAAAACTTGGAAACCATATTCTACACCAAAACTTCAGGACAAATACTGAATATTCTATTCCTACTAAATATTTAAAACATGCAAAATCAAGAAACAGAAAGTAGATCACAAGTTACAGAGGGCTGAGGAAAGGGGGACGATGGGAAGTTAAGGTTTTCTGTCCAGGGTGCTGAGAATGTTCCCTAAAGACTATATTTACAATATTGTGTAAATTCTGTGTATATTTTGCCAAAATTTTTAAAAGAGGGCTGGGGATGTGGCTCAAGCGGTAGCGCGCTCGCCTGGCATGCGGGCGGCCCGGGTTCGATCCCCAACACCACATACAAAGAAAGATGTTATGTCCGCCGAAAACTAAAAAATAAATATTAAAAAATTTCAAAAAAAAATTTTTTAAAGACATACAAATGCAAACTTAATTTTTATTACTCAACAGTCATAAATATATAAAATTGTTGTAAAGTTTCCAATACTTACTTATCATGAATCAGTGCTAAACAATTCATGGACCAGTATCATTTTGTAGATCTCTTTGGGTGCACTGATGTAGAGCAAGATCTTTTACCTCAGTAAGCCTCAGTTTCCTCATATATAATATGGAGAGTCATCGTGTTGCTGCCTCCTCTGATTTTCTTGGAATTAGACAATGCATAGATGTTTCTCCACATCAGGCCTGGCACAATGATCGTTAGCTCTTATTTGATTATATTTTCCCTTATTTCCACATTGCATTTGAAGTCTTCAGTTGTTGATTATATTTTTAATTAATTATTTATGACAATTTTAAGCTCAAAACCTGCCTCAGCCATTCCCTCTGCTCTTTGCACTGTATCCTGCATTTTATTTCTGGTTAGTACATAGTATATTGCATGCATTTATTTTTATACACTGTTGTCTGTTGGAATCTATGGGTTTTTTCCACATAAGACACCAAAATCTGCAGATTCTTAAGGACCTCATATAAAATGGCTTAGTATTTTACACATCTACTCCCATCTTTCAGTATCCTTTAAACCATCTCTAGATTACATATAATACCCAATGCAACGTAAATGCTGTGTAAATAGTTACTGGACTACATTGTCTGGGAAATACAAGACAAAAAGACAGTACATGTTCAGCACAGACTTTTGAAAAATATTTCTGGTCCTCAGTTGATAGAATTTGTGGATGCAGAACCAATGGTTATGGAGGGCCACATGGACATTATATCTGCACAGACTATGTGTTTATTGAAATCAAGGACTGTGTTTCCTTGATTAAATCAGCAGAGCTCAGCAAAGTTTCTGCCCTTGATCAGTGCTTACTGCATACAGTTGATGGGACCCAACCCTTCCTCAGCAGTCAGCAATACTGAATACAAACTTCTACTCTGAAGAGGCAAGTGTGGACGAGCTAAACAAAACCTCAGTCTGGGATGGTTATGTTTCTACAACATTTTGGTATTATAGCATTAAAAAGCAGTCATTTGGAATGTGAGTCATCCATGAAAAAAAAATGCCTGGTAGCATACTATATTCAAGTTCCCTTTGTTCCCACTACTAAATAACAGAGAACATTAACCACCTACGCTCAACTTCCCACCACAGTAATGAAGCTTGTCATAGCCCTCCACGTGACTCCTGAAGAATCCTACAGACCACAGCAAAGTCAAAACAAGCTATGCCACTGTGTGGTTTCAAAGTTTCCCTTTTATAGAGGCTGGAGCATACAACTGAAAATAATTACATAATTTAAAAAATGTTATCTGTCTCTACTTACATTACAACCTTCTCCCTTTTCTCTCCCCCACCTCTCTCTTCTCTCTCTCTCTCTCTCTCTCTCTCTCTCTCTCACACACACACACACACACACACACACACGCAACACACACGTATGTACATAAAACACAATAAATATAACAACAATAAAAAATCATTCATAGACACTGCCTTGGAAAGATCTGTTTCAGGGAAAACAGGTGGTACGGATGGGATTAAACTCAACAAAATTAATTTGCACATATGGAATACAAACAAAACTGAATGATATATGAAATTGAGTATGGTAAATTAAAGTTAACAAAAACCTAAGTTAGCTGTCCCTAAGACAAATTAATAAAGTTCTCCCTTTATTATTTGGGTGGAAGAGTGATGACATCAAGTGCCACCTTTTAAAATTGTAAACATTTTGGTATCATAGAACAAATGTCCTCTTTGACATTTACACGTACACATTTTTGTTTAAATATAAATGGAAAAATAATGCAGGAGGCTTCTAATATCATTTGCATTTAAGTGAGGTATAAAACGTTTCAGCCCAAAGTAATAAATTCCCAAAATATACTCACCATGCAGACACAGATCTAGGGGCTGGTGGGATAATGGTTCTGTTACTTGGTTCTGTCTTAACTGTTAGTGGATGTTACACAACCTCCTCCTATCAGTGAATTTCTCAGTCATTTGCCAGTAGACTCATTCAGGTAGAGTCTGTCAGTGGCTAAAGAGGTTTGTGAGTCACATATATAAAGCAAAACGAGAGAGCTGCATTATTCTACAATTTCCTTTAACTTAAAGATTGGACTTACATGGGATGCAAGTATATTTTAACTCAAGGTATTATTATAGCTGCTTGGAAGTTTGGATCCTATTTTTTGGGCTTTTACTTTTTCTCTCTCCATATTTTTATTGGTTCATTATAGTTGTACATAATGGTGAAATTTGTTGCTATATATGCATACATGTGCACAATATAACAAAATAATTTGGCCAATATCATTCCCCAGTATTTCCCCTTCCCCTCCCCTCCTCTCCTCTATTCTACTGATCTCTCTTTGATTTTTGTGAGACCAGCCCTCATCTTTCTTTTCCTTATGCCTCTCTAACTTCCACTTCAGAGCTTCTAAGCATTTGGCTTATTTCATTTAACATAATGTTCTCAAGTTCCCTCTGTTTTCCCACAAATGACATAATTTTATTTTCTTTATGGCTGAATAAAACTCCATTGTGTATATATGGCGCAGTTTCTTTATCCAATCATCTGTTGATGTACACCTCATTAGTAGCATAGTTTGGCTGTTGTGAACCATGCTTCTAGAAACATGGATGTCCATGTATCTCTATGGTATGAAGACTTTAATGGGAAAAAAAAAGCTGACACTATTTTCTTTCCCCCTAATATTTAGCTTTTGTTTACAATTGACTTTACTATTGATGCTTCATTTTCCCAGATACCAGGTCCAGAAGGAATTACATTAAAATGAAAATGTACTATAAATTATCCAATGAAATATTGTCCCAAAGTGCTTAAATCTACAAATATTCTGGATACTGCTGGACATAGAATGTAAAGAAGCACATGCTTTTAATTTCAAAGATCAAATAGGTAAGCCATATATATTAAAGCTACACATAGGGTATAAAACATTTAAAAATTTCAGCTGTTGTGTTAAGCATTCTGTTTCTGTTTTAGAGAGAAGGCTGGGGCCTTCCTTTTTTTTTTGCTAAATTTCTTAATTTCACACCAATATATCAATGAAGTTTTAGAAATATATAGGTGAAGCTGCGTTAATAGGACTAGTGAATAAAGAACACTTTTCTGCTTTTCAGGACACAGAACAATAAGACTTTCAAACTTTATTACTACTTCAGAATTGAAACAGAATTGTCCCTATTGTATTCTCCACTGGTCCCTGGAGACCTGGTCTTGGTGAACAGCACTGGGAAGCTGTGGAAGACACTGCCCCAACTTAACCAGCTGATGTCCAAAATCTTCCAGCCCACATGACTTCTTAGTTCAGGTGGAATTCTGGGTTCTTTTTCTTCTCTTCTATTTTTTGCAATGTTTCCAGATCTTAACACCCTTGCTAGCTGGGAAGAGATTGTCTCTGGGCTAATTCCTAAAGACAGTAAAGGACTTGACCTTGAGCACATACCTTTCATGTGCAAACCACCCAATCTTAGGTCTACACACTCAGCCACCAGTAATTCAACTCTCACAGCATATAAATATTCTCCCTGCCCTAAGTCATCTCAGGATAGGTACCCAGCAAGCAGAGACCGCCAGTGACCACCCGGACAGCGCAGACCTGGTGCAAATGAGACACGTATCAGAAGGGATGCATATGCAAACAGATTCTTCTGGGCTCTTGCTTCAACGTTTGGTCAGAAGATGAGCCACACGGCCACACGTTAAAATTAATTAGAAGAAGACAAATACATTTTTTATTTTTATTTTTTTTGGGGGGTGAGGGTTGTCATGCACAACTTCTTAAGGGAAAAACAATGGGAGCCTAATAGTTTTGCTTTGCTTAGATCTTCTGAAAGCATTTAGCCAACAGTTTTTTTCCGAAGGCCTTTCCTTAAAACTTGTTCAAATTGCCAGACAAAGTGGTTTTCAAAAATGAAAATCTACATCTTCTCAGGGAAATGATCATACTAGCCAGCTGTTGAGGGTGATGCTCTGATAAGTGGTTTCTGGGAGCTTCCTGATTAGAATACAGCAGGAGCCTGGCTGACGTCCTTTAACCAAGAGAAGAGGGTGTAAAAAAGGCTGGAATTTTAAATCACTCACACATTCTCTAAGCTTTTGTGTAAGACATAGCAGGCCCTCTGCTGGTGGCAACAATCTTTGTATTGTAGTACGGAATATATATTGTACCAAGTACAGACGCTGTCTATGGCAGTGGTCCTTAAACTTCAGTGAGCAACAGAATCTTCCAGGGAGGTTTGTAGAGATACAGATGTCCATTTGGTGTCAACATATCTTATATACAAACAGAGATATGATAAAATGTGGTATAAAGGTGTATTAAGAATTGTGATGAAAAAAAATATTAGAGAGCTCATGTATAATAGCATAATTTGGCGTGAACATACTCTATATACAGAGTTATGAAAAATTGAGCTGTGAATGGATAATTATGAATGTAATGCACTCCACTATTGTCATGTATGTAAGAAATAAATAATTAAAAAAAAAAGAAATGCAGATGTCCAGTCTATGTAATACAAGCTGTTTGGTTTCAATTGGTTGGAAGCTCAAA
This sequence comes from Marmota flaviventris, assembly GCF_047511675.1. Classification (NCBI taxonomy): domain Eukaryota; kingdom Metazoa; phylum Chordata; class Mammalia; order Rodentia; family Sciuridae; genus Marmota; species Marmota flaviventris. The sequence goes on from NC_092512.1 coordinate 73,916,410, forward strand.
CATGGAATTTATTTTAAAAGTTCCCTTGGATGATTCTAATGTTTAATCAGAGCTAAGAACAGTCTTAGGTATGCTGTGAACCTCTCATCCTGAAACCCTGCAATGGGCATTATCAGATCTGGTATTCTGACCTATTTAGCTAGTGAATTTCACAAGAAGTTATATATCGATTAGGAAAATTTTTAAAAGAAAGGAAACTTAGTTTGATTCAGTGAACAAGATATTGGCAGAACATTAAGAATGTGAATCCACAGCTACCATCCACCTCCTGTGAGACCTCCGGTAAGTCGCTGCCATTTGCATGAGACTTTCTCATTGGGGTCTAGTTTGTGAGACCTCCAAATGATCAGGTTTCAAAGGAAATGAAATTGGAAATAAAAAGAAAAATATACATCGCATTTGTTCATTAACGTAGAGTCAAACATTGCTACTATTGAAGTAAGGTTGAGAGTTCTGTGAAAATAGTTTGTCTCAAATTAGAGAAAACAGCATTAAAAAATATATCAGTGTTTATGGACAAAGGAAACAGGTACATGACTGTAACCTCATTTAATCATACTTCTTTAAATCGTTGTATTTGCTCTTTTTTAATATTTATTTTTTAGTTGTAGTTGGACACAATACCTTTATTTCACTTATTTATTTTTTATGTGGTGCTGAGGATCGATCGAACCAGGGTCGCGCACGTGCGAGGCAAGCGCTCTACTGCTGAGCCACAACCCCAGTCCCTGTATTTGCTCTTTAACACCATATATTGCAATTGAAGAAGCTGGTTTGAGAAAAACATGGCCTAATAATCACACAGAAAAATATCTTCTCATTCTATCTTTTGTTTCAAATTAAAAGTGTTTAAAGTGCTTTGGAGTTCTTTTTAAAGATTTTCTCCAATACGAAAGAGAATGACTCTTTGGATGGTTAATGTGTTCTTTCTCAACAGATTATTTGAATTCTCTAACTCACCATCACTTTATTATCCTCCATGAATTTAGAATATCTTCTCATTGAATAGCATCTGCAAATTCGACTGATTAGTTGTTTTTTTTTTAATAAAGTACTGGGGATTGAACACAGGGTTGCTTTCCCACTGAGTTACATACCTAACCATTTGATTTGTGTTTGTTTGTTTAAGACAGGATCCTGTTAAGTTGCCAAGACTGGCCTTGAACTTGCAGTCCTCCTGCCTCAGTCTCCTGAGTCACTGGGATTACAGGAGTGCACCACCATTCTCAGTTTGTTTACTTTCTCTTTAGATCATCAATTGGCCAGTAATTGAATCTAAATTTTTTTTTAAAAATGAGAACATGGGGTCCAGCTGTTCACCATTTTGCTTTTGGTTATGTCTGCAAGAGGTTAGTTCTTCTAGACACTATCTTTTCCTTTAGCTTGTGTTACCAGGCTCTCAAATTTTCAATGGGATCTTTTTTAAAAAAGAGATAGATAAGAGGTATATGTTTAGAAATCTAAGAAGCATGAGAATTACATAGTCTGATTTCATTGATGGCTGTAACTATAATTTAAAGATTAATTGCTGAATAAAATATATCATCATAAAACATCAAACACAAAATAGGGAAGAACAAATAAAACTACTTAGTCACTTCTAAGCAATATTTAATATTTATTGAGCATTTACCTCACAACTATATGTGGGTTAAAAATGAGAAAATGTGTCTCATTTAATAAAAGTTAAAACAGGCAATTTTTAACATATCTATTGCTGTATTTAATTTTGTTTCTTTCTGCTTTGACCAGATATATACAGCTTTACTGTGTCAAAAGTCAAAGTTTTCTTTTTAAATTCTTAATTATCCATGAGTTGCTACAAATTAGGGTCACTGTTCTTCACTCAGGGATCTTGAATTAATCTGCATGTATTTTTAAGCTAATGTTATTGTATACTTTTAATGTATACAATATGATGCATGTAGGTAGTTCAAAAAGATTACTATAGTGAAGCAAATTAACATATCCATCATCTCACAGCTACTCTTTTGGTTTATTTGTTTTTAAAACCAAAGCTAAAATCTACTCATTTATTATGAATCCCAAATAAAAGGTAATGTTATTTCTTATAGCTCTCATGTGATATGTTAGTTCTCTAGACCTTGATAGAGAGTAGATCTATCTGCTGTTTTAGTATCCTTGGATCTACCTTTTCTCGCTCTATAATAATAATCTTACATCAATTTAAGCTGTCCCCTGGGTAAACCAGAATGTGTTCAGTTTTATCTTTTTTTGCTGCAACAACTTTGTCTTTTCCCAGCATATGCCTTATCACTGCCTTAAATATATGCTGTAATAACATAGGATAGATTGAACTGGAGAAGTGTATACATAAGCCAATTTAAGACTCTTATTGAAAACTTACTCATTTCTTTGGAAATTTACTACTACTTACTTTGATCGCTATTGCTGAGCTTATGTTTAATCTATAACTTTAATTTTCCTTACAATGGACTACACCAAGTATTGACTTAAAAAACATGAATCATTAGCAAAATTTCCTATTAAATATTGCTTCTAAATAGCTGGCTTAGCCTAAAAAGAAAATAATAGAAATTGTGTAGGGTAAAGGTTATTCTAGTGTATGCTGAACATAGAGGCAAGAAAATTTTAAACATTCAGGTTTGGAACAGTAACATGGTCATAAGTGAATCACAAAGTCATGTCATAAGTAACATGGTCACAAGTCAAACAAAAATTGGACAGATTGCATTGTGTCAGGGATGGTGGCATACACCTGGAACTCCAGCTATTTGGGGCTACTTGGGAGGCTGGCTGAGCAGGAGGATTGTAAGTCTGAGGCCAACCTGGGCAACTTAGCAAGACCCTGTCTCAAAACAAAATATAAAGGACTGAGGATGTAGTGGTAGAACCTGTAGCATGTGCAAGGAGCTATAATGAGAGTGGGGAAGAGGGGGACTTCAATGTCTCCCTAGTCAATTTGGAAAGGAGGTTGGCAAGTCTAGAATAGAGGCTATTGAGGAGAGAGAAATAGTTGAAAGAAACATGAATGGAATGATTTTTGTAGAGTTGTTTTTTTTCTTTGCAGTCTTTTGACACGTGCTTGGCATTTTTCTGGTTTAACGTGACTATCAAAATGCCACTTTTGCACGCAATGCATTATAATTAGGAAAACAATGTCATCTGAAGCACAAATGATCACTTGCTCTCTGTTAGTCAACTGTACGGTTTTCCAAAATGTCTTAAGCCACATGATTATGGAGAGAGTAAGAGAGTAAGATTAACAAATACAAGTTTATTAAACAAACATAATTTAGTAAATACAACATTTATAACTAGGTTTGCATAAGATACACATTCCATCCTTGTATAATTTTATTAAAATGGATTCTATTGTCAGGTATAACTAAAAAAATTAATTAATTAAGTGATACATTTAATAATGCTAGAATCGGAATGCACAATAGCAAAGAAATACACCCTGGCATAAGTACTTTCTTTATCTGGGAGCTTATCAGACATGCAGATGTACTGAACTCAAATATGCATTTTAACAGTATTCTAGGTGATTGTTACCCATGCTAGAATTTAAGAAGCAATGATTTGGAACATGTAGCCTACTTTCAGGGAGAGAAAGGCATGGAAGGAAAAAAAAAAGTCCTTTTCTAATAACCTTCTCTCCTCTGAAACTGGTAATCTCTTTAGAATAGGCACATATCTTACTTATCTTCATACTGCTTAAACCCAGTAGTCCTGTTCCACAGCAGGAAACTAGATGCCCGCTGAAGGAATGAATGGAAAGTGTTCACAATCCTCTTTTAAGCCCTCTGTGGCACAGGCAACCTTAGAGAACCAGTTTTGTAGTATTTTGTTATCACAGCCCTAGCAGACTAACACAGATATAGAATTCTACATTCAAGATGCTTTCTCTCTGTAGTGCGAAGACCTCTTTCAGAGTTCTGGAGAATTTGGCTATAAGTAAAGTAGTTATTCCTTTATAAGTCAGCCATCTTTTCTTTCTGATTGCTTTTTTTTTCTTTGTTGGACAATAATTTCACCATATTCCAAGTATGGATATTTTTAAATCTTGTGTAGGATGTGTGTATGTTAAATCTCAGGATAACCTTTCAGTAACTTTTTGAAAAATTATTTGTTTGGCATTCCATCTTCAAATAATTTTTCCTCAATTATGTCTACTCTCTTCTTGGTCTCAACTTACCCATATATTAGGTTGACTTTCTTATTATTTCTGCATTGTCTCCACCTTTTAGTTATATTTTGATTTGTATAAATGTTGATAATTACCTAAATTTTATGACCTATTTTGCTAATGATAAATCCATATTTTTTATTTTATTAGTTATGTTTTACTACTAATATTCCTTTTTTGTTGCTTTATTTTCCACTTATTCTTTTTCTTATGTCTCAAATCCTTCTATTACTTTCAATTATTTTGAACATTGTTTTTGAAATCTTCTTTTCAATTGCTTTCTGTAAAAAGTTCTTGAGGTGTTAAACCTGCTGACTGTGGTTCTGGTGACTATTTACTCAAGTGTTTTGTAGTTATTTTATCACAGCTATCTCCTGGACACTCATGCAGTCTAGACTACAGGAAGGAACAGTTTTCTATTTTCTTCTGCCAGGTTCTCCAGGGGTGTCATCAATAAAAGAATATTTAATGGTTGGTTTCTCAGCTTGGAGTTTCTCACGCTTATGCAGAGGGCATGGGTACTCATTCCTGGAATTTTTCGGGGATAAATATGTTTTATTCTATCTTAGAGAGAAAACACTTTTCTTGGGTCTTGTTATGGTTTGGATCTAGAATGTCCCCCTAAAAGTTCACATTAGGCAATGCATCAATGTTTAGAGGTGAAAAATCGAATTATGCAAATTGTAACCTCATCAGTGGATTAATCCACTTGATGGATTTGAAATTTTTTTCAATTCTTCAAATGCATTAATCATTTGAATAGACTTCTGGGACATAACTGTAGGCAAGTGGAGCATGGCTAGAGGAAGTAGGTCACTGGGAACATGGCCTTGAGGCATGTATCTGTCCCTGACTCTTGCTCGCTCTCTCTCTCTCTCTCTCTCTCTCTCTCTCTCTCTCTCTCTCTCCCCCTCCCTCCCTCCCTCCCTCTCTCCCTGCCTGACTGCCATGAGAAGCTTTCCTCCACCCTGTCCTTCCGCCATGATGTTCTGCCTCACCTAAGGCCCAGAGCAATGGAGTCAACCAAACATGGACTAAACCTCTGAAACAGACCCAAGCTGTAAGTTGTTCAGTCAAGGTATTTTGATCACAGCAACAAAAAGCTGACTAATAGGTTTAGTGGTAGAATTTTTTTGAACCATAGAAATACAACCCTCAGGGAAAGTATAAAAGGTTACTTGTATGCATGTGAAGACTGACACCCATGCATTTCTAATCAGCTAATTCTCAAAGGGTCTCAGAAGCATTAGCTTGAATGCTGTCTGTTCAGTGACCTTTTTCATATTGTAAATATTTTGCTTTATTTCCTTAAGTATCACTTCCAGTGAATTTACCAAGAAAGGGGAGGGATGAGTCTTAAGACAAAGAGTCCTAGGATTCGAGAATCATGTTTGTGTACTCCCATTTTTTAGCAATGCTACTGATAATATAAAAGGAAGGAAGATAGAGACAAAATAATCTCCTAGGTTTTGATTTACCCTCCTTGGGGATTTGGAGAGAGATTGGATGACTAAAAACCTAAAGTGAATGGCCTCTGATTCTGGGGCTTCGTCTGCCTTGGTATTATTCTCTGAATGTCAATAGACTGAGCTATAATTTCTTCCTAGAAAGAGGGAAGCAGTGATTTCCCCACTGAACTCAAAGATTACCTGAAGCTTTTCTCAGAACTTTTCTCACTCTGGCCTCTAGCAGTCGCCAAACCAGGATGAACCACCCCATCTCTATCCATATACAAATCCAGACCCATCTCAGTTTTCTACATTGGTTTTTCCAATTCTTCCAATCATCTTCCTCTTCCTTTTTTCCCCTATTATATCTTTAGATTTGATTTTGGAAGAAGCCAAAAGCCCATATTTCTTCAAAATCTTGATAGAAATCAGCAAACCACTTTATTGGTCTTCATTTCTAGTGTTTCAATATTTTCCCTGTCTCGGATATACATGTAAGTCATATATTTTACAGAACATTTTTAATGTTTAAAGATATAAGGGTTTAGGGATTGACATAGTATTGGAAATTATGGGAATCAAACATCATTTCACCCTTTTCAAATCTGTCACACACATCCTTATATATTTAAGGAGCACTGGCTGCTCCCTTTTCATTTATTGTCAATTTTTGTTACCTGGGACCATGGCCAGAGTTTTAACTCTGGGAGTCCCCACAGACTGGATTCAGAAGCCCACCCACATATGGAGTAAGAGAACAAACAATATAAAGGAAAAATAAAGGAACAGCTTGACCAGTCTGGGAAGACAGCTAATCTGCCTTCCCCAAGCTCACAAAAGTCTAAAGATTAAATAGAGAAGAACAAAAGAAGGTAGCAATAGGGTGTGAGTGTGGGTGGGTGCGGATGTGGGTATGCACCAGACTTCATGGGGTTGCAAATCTAGTTTTTCTGGGTCCTGTTGACATCCTTCTGGTTCCCAAGCCAGCATTTTGAGTACAGTTTCTATTCATCTTCCATTCACAGGTTCTCAACATGACATGATTACCAATTGGAAGCTACAATGAAACAAAAACTTAAGAGATTAGAAGGACAATAACTGGGGTCTTCCTCACGTATTCAATTTTAAAGGAATAGATGGTACCATTTTCAATGAGATTGATTTAAAGCCAATTTTCCTTGGGTAATATCATATGAGTGTTACAATAAATTTAGTGATGATTGAAATAAAGAAGAATGTAGCAAAGAAAAAGTTAGAATATTTGTTTCAACATGATGATGATATAAATAGACGTTTCTTTTTTTTTCTTTTTTTTTTGGTAAGGCAGTGGTAAAATCATGGGTAAGAATGTAGGCTTTAAATTGGGAATTCAAGTTAGATTATGTGCAGGCTCAGTCAGTTATTAAATACATAAACTTGAGGTTGGGCTCTTAATCTCTCTAAGCTTTAGCTTTGCACATCTATAAAAGTGGCTAATAATAGTACCTACCACATACATTGATGTGAGGATTAAATTTTATAATAAATACTTGGCAAAAGGCTAATCATAAGTAAGTGCCTAATGAAAATTCATCATTATATTTATTGTATTTATATATCTTCTGACTTGGAAATATTGAAAAAGATGATTCAAGGAGGTAGGCAACTCCTCTTTTTGGTTCTCTTTATAAAGCTCACCTACTTCTATGCTTTGAATTTGTATTTATATTTGAAAAATGACAAACATGATAGACTAGCAGATGCTCAAGTATTATTTGAATGTAAACACTCTGTTTTCTCTTTTAATCTAACTGATCTTTCCTATTATTTGCAGTTTCTACAAAATGTAGTAATTTACATGAGCCAGAAAGACTTTAGACCCATTTAAATACATTACATTTGTGTAATCTGATAATGTTTGAAATTAAGACATTTATCTTCTAGGTCTAGTTGATATCCTGTCTAATTTCACAAGTTCAATGATATGGTAACAAGAAAATGTATTGAAACTATAAGAGAATGTATAATATTAGCTATTATTTTCATGATATCTAGATTAAGTTATAAATTTGCTAAAAATATGTCTGCTTAATTTTGCTATTTTGAATTTTTAAAGATTTTAAAAATTCATACATTACTGAATGGGGATGAGTTTGAAGAACTTATCTTTTTTAATGACTGGCTTTTCATTGACTTTTAAATTTCTTTTGGTAAGTTTTGTTTTTTAATGTTATTTGACAAATCTTTGAGTCATACATTTATATTTTTTGATGATAGAGTTTAGAAGACTTTCACTCTGTCCAAGATGAAATAGCAAGGACTGATTCACACTCTTGCCTTAAACAACAAAAAACTGGAAAATAATAATTTATTTCAGATATTACACAACAGGGGGGCTTACCTCACTTATCCTCACCAGAAGGGAAGGGAGGAAGAGAAGACTGACAACTATTCCTGTTTCTGCCACAGGCATTTAGCATGTGGTGGTATGTGGCGAGATAAAGAAGGAAGAGCTCCATGAGAGAGAAGCAGAGGTCAAGGAAGTGCTCACTTTAAAGGCAGGTGGAAAGTTGGCTGAGAGCAATAAGAACATGAAGGTCTGGGGGAAGGGGTTCAAGATGACAGAATAGAGCAGGTTGCTTTTATGGCTCTCTGTGGTTTGAAAACCAAGAAAGCAGACAAGCAACTTCTCAGCAAGGTGGGTGAATGAAAAAAAAAAAGTGGGGGGGGAACTTCATTGGAATTTAATACTGGATACTCAAAGTAGATCAGGGACTCAGAAGTGTAGATACAATAAGGAAGGAATATCCAGTGCTCCAGCTGATGTTGCTTCTGGAGGCACCAGCCAGAGTAGTCCCTCCGTAAGCACAGTGGAGAGATAAAGGAACTAAAGGAACCCACATTTTTAGGAGGACTGAGGAGAATCTGTATATAGGGAGTTTAGAGATCAAAAACATTACCCAAGTAAACTGAAAGGCTGCACAATAATCTTGTATGAGAAAGAAATCGAATCTCTCTTGACAACATGTGGAAGACAGAGGAAGGAACAATATTGCAGCAGCTGAGGGAGCCAAGTCCTGGCAAAATCATGCATCATGACATAGAGTGTCCCTAAGTGATCAGGAGAAAATTAAACAGGTAGAGAGGTTTACCAAGGGGACAACTGGTCATGGAAATGCGCCTGGCTCTTCCCCTCCCCCTGGCAGGACCAGCTGGGAAAGAGGAGCCTGTCCTGGAATTTGAAAGGGCAGGGGACATGAGAGACTGAGTCCAGAGACTGAACCTGAGATGAGGACACTTGGGGTCTAAAGGTGAAGTAGTGAACTAAGAACTCCTCCACCATATGAGTAAAACCCATGTTGGCTTATGAACCAACTTCTTCAATGAGACTCTGAAAGCACAAGAAGTAAAATCAAGAATCAATAAATGGGATGATATCAAAATAAAAAAGCTTTTTAACAGTGAAGAAACAATTAAGATTGTGAAGAGGAAGCCTACAGAATGGGAGAAAATCTTTATCACATGTACCTCAGATAGAGCATTGACCTCCAGGATATATAAAAAAACTCAAAAAACTTAACAACAAAAACCAAATAACCCAGTCAGTAAATGAGCAAAGAAACTGAACAGACACTTCACAGAAGAAGAAATATAAATGATCAAAAGATATATGGAAAAATGTTCAGCATCTCTTGCAATTAGAGAAATGCAAATCAGAACAACACTGAGATTTTTATCTCACTCCAGTCAGAATGGCAAGTTTCAAAAGGAGAAAGTTCATGGGCAATTAAGTTAACTACCTGGCAGTATAAAACTTAACATTCTTTAAAGGAAGCTAACAAAATCAGCCACTAGACACATATCATTATAATATCATCAATAATAAGCATCTAATTAAAATTGCTAGACATGTGAAAAAGCAGAAAAAATTGACACAGGAGGAGAAAATTTAGTTAGTATAATGTCATGATTGATGGAATTAACAGACAATGTCTTTTAAAAAAACTATTGAAAGTATATTCAAATGTCTAAAAGAGCACATTAAAGTAATGAAGAAAAATTATTCAGTAAGTTCAATAAAATTAAAATTAATCAGGTAATGTTTTCTGATAACACCAGGTTCAAGTTAAGAATCAATAACAAAAGGACAAATGATTTCATGATTGTTTCAGTCAGCTTTATGTATTATGTATTGCCAATACATTACAATACATAAAAGACCTGACGTGAACAATTTTAAGGAGGAAAAGTTTATTTGGGGGCTCACAGTTTCAGAGGAATCAGTCCATAAGCAGGTGGCTCCATTCCCCAGAACTCCAGGTGAGGCAGAACATCATGGTGGAAAAGCGTGGCAGAGTGAAGCAGCTAACATGATAATCAAGAAGCGGAGAGAGACTCCACTCCCAAGATACAAAATATATATCCCAAAGGCATGCCCCCAGTGACCCACCTCCCACCCAGCTTCAGTTACCACTCAGTTAATCCCCATCAGGGGATCAATTCACTGATTGTGTTAAGGCTTTCATAATCTAATCCCTCTATCTTCTTGCCTTGTCTCACACATGAGCTTTTGGGGGACACCTCACATCCAAGCCATGATAGTCAGCTAGTATGACAACATTCTTATTAGCAATTCTGCTGTGACTCAAATAGAAAAGTTTATTGTGGGCTGGGGCTGGGGCTCAGTGGTGAAGTACTTGCCAATAAAGGTATTGTGTCCACCTACAACTTAAACAATATATATTTTTTTTTTTTTAAAAAAGCTTACTGAATTAGTTGTTTGACCAAACAAAACACATAATACAAGAACTTTCATAGGAAACCCGTGTAGAAAGTCATTTGTTAATATTGATACTTGGATAAGTGCTTTTTTCCATTTCTGTTGCAAAATCTAAGCTTTCAGAGTAACGACATCTATAATAATTAATTTTTTTGAGATGAAAATAATAGTGTAGACATTAGATTATAATCGCATTCTAAAGATCTGAAACTGAAATAGTATGAGAGGCAGTTGCTACTTCTGTGATACTCTTTATTGAAAGAATAAAAGTTTATAAATTATTATTTTACCAATTCCCCAGAAGGTAGAAGATGACAAATATTTGATATTTCTTAGATGCAATTGGTGCCAATTTTATCACCAAGACCAAAATGCTGTGTGTGAATTGTCCTATCAATGGGTGTTGTCCTAAGCTGGGATATCTTATAGAAGGGCCCATGTGTTGAGTATTTTTATATCCACAGCCACTGACACCAATCTAAAATATGTAAAAAAATGTGTAAAAATATGCAATAGATATTTCATTACATCCAGTAATTAAAAAGGTGACTTTTTTCTTATTACTTATATTCACATTAACACTAGAATGACATTGCATAATTAAATCATTGCCAATACATTACAATACATATTAGATTTGTGCAGTAGCAGTACATAATAATCACAGCTTTATTGTCTGATAACAATGATAACAATCACATCATTGTTCTTTCCTGCATGAAGTCATCTTTTCATGCTGTCATCAATGCCTTGGTCATTACAGAATCTTGGTGTCCCTGGGATTACATGCAATTTATATGATAATAGATGTACTTGTCCTAGGGTAGCATATCTGACTTTAAATCTGTTGGCAGAAAATTTGATGGAGATGTGATTTGTGGATAAGTGGATTAGTCTCTCTGGCTATAAAAACATTAAAAAGCATGAAATATGGAGACTATCAGTCCTTGTAACCAAAAAGGAATTTTTGCTTTTTGAAAAGACTAAATTGCTCAAGGTCATTGAAAGATCTCAGATGTTTTGTGACCTGGGAAAGCAAGTTGGATCAAACCAGAAGTGTCCCTGATGAAGGAGGAGAACAAACTACTGGGGACAAGGGACAGAAGGGACAGACTTCTTTAAGTGAGGAACAAAGTTCAAAAGTCATGGAATATGCAAGGGGTAAAGGCCCTGAACACAAAGTGACAGGGAGGTGGGTATTTGTAGTCTGGGGTTCCCTGCCCTAAGCAGAGTAACTGGGAGTGGGAGAGCCACATGCCTTTCAAAGGTCAGAGGCTTCACCTCATTTTACTGGGCCCTATAGAGTTCCCAGATGGTTAAGGAACCCAGGGTGAGGCCCATAAAATATTCCTTAGATTAAACTTACTAGTGGAGATAAGGAGTAAGATTTGTTTTGAGTTTTTAAAGCAAAGAAATATGATCTTTCCTTAACTCAGATTTACTTTTTGATTTAATCCCAGCTGTCTTTTCAGGGGAAAACAGTTAGTAAGGTACTCAAGAAATGCTTCCTGATCTACCAGACGTGACACCCTTTTCACCACCATGAATAGGGTCTGTTGACACTGCTCTTCAGAAACTAAGCAAATTGAATAAAACAGATATAATTTTAGCCAGGTACAGTAGTGCACACCTATAATCCCACTGTTGTAGTTAATTTTTTGTAACCACTGTGACCAAAAGACCTGACAAGAATAATTTTAGAGGAGGAAAAGTTTTTGGGGAGCTCACAGTTTCAGAGGTCTCAGGCTCACAGATGAACAACTCAATTGCTCTGGGCCCAAGATGAACCAGAAGATCTGGCAGAAGGGTGCAGAGGAGGAAGGCAGTTCAGGATGTGGCAAACAAGAAGCACAGAGACCTCCACTCTTCAGGCTCAAAATATTTCCCCAAAACGTAGTGATAAATACCTCCCCCACAGTGATCTACCTCCTCCAGCCACTCTATTTGCCTACAGTTCCATCCAGTTAATCCATTCAAATGGATTAAGGTATTCATTAGTTTAAGGCTCTCCTAATCCACTCATTTCACCCCTAAACATTCTTGCATTGTCTCACACATGAACTTTCACA